>NC_048590.1:33286940-33384440 GCF_013265735.2 Oncorhynchus mykiss | reverse complement strand
TGCCTCAAATAACAAGAATAAAAGTACATTTATAGAGGTGGTTGGATAGAGAAATGACCAGCCACTGGAAGGCTTCAATCCAAGGCTCAATTGTATGCTCTCGTTGGCTGGCCCTCGCTTCATATTCGTCGCCAAACCCACTGGCTCCAGGTCATCTATAAGTCTTTGCTAGGTAAAGCCCCGCCTTATCTCAGCTCACTGGTCACCATAGCAGCACCGACCCGTAGCACGCGCTCCAGCAGGTATATTTCACTGGTCATCCCCAAAGCCAATTCCTCCTTTGGCCACCTTTCCTTCCAGTTCTTTTCTGCCAATGACTGGAACGAACTGCAAAAATCACTGAAGCTGGAGACTCATATCTCCTTCACTAGCTTTAAGCACCAGCTGTCAAAGCAGCTCACAGATCACTGCACATGTACATAACTCATCTGTAAATAGCCCATCCAACTACTTCATCCCCATACTGTTATTTATTTTGCTCCTTTGCTCCCCAGTATCTCTACTTGCACACTCATCTTCTGCACATCTATCACTCCAGTGTTTAATTGCTATATTGTAATTATTTGGCCAGGTCGCAGTTGTAAATGACAACTCAACTAGCCTACCTGGTTAAATAAAGGTGAAATAAAAATATCCACCGCAGGAGGTATTCATGTCCCCTGTGTTAGTAACAGCCGGGTGGGCAGCCTGTCAATTCTCTTCGATTCACACTCACATATTCTCCACTCAAAGACAAGAATAGTGTCAACTTAGAGGATAGCCTTGTCTTTTGGTTGTTGATTTGTCTACTATTCTCAGCTTCTGGGATGGATTCCTCCACAGTAGCAGAAGGCTTTTCTTTTCTTCCCTCTAAGAGAGGATCTCTCTCTCTCTCTCTCTCTCTCTCTCTCTCTCTCTCTCTCTCTCTCTCTCTCTGTCTCTCTCTCTCTCTCTCTCTCTCTCTCTCTCTCTCTCTCTCTCTCTCTCTCTCTCTCTCTCTCTCTCTCTCTCTCTCTATCTCTCTCTCTCTCTCTCTGTCTCTCTCTCTCTCTCTCTCTCTCTGTCTCTCTCTCTCTCTCTCATTGAGTGGGGGGTTATGAAAACAAGCCTAGTTCTCTCTCAGGTAATGTACTTATTTTCCACAGCCCCATCTTCTAGTTTACTGAGTGGTGGTGTTTCTCCCTCTTATCGCCTGGCCCTCGTGGGGCACTTTAGCCCCTCAAATCCTGTTCACCACATACTGGTTTCAGAATCTGTGAAATGAGTGCTGGGGAAGCGTGTCCACAATGTCTGCCTGTGTCGCCACCGGACTCAAATGGGCTTGGTGCTTTTTGTCCAGGGAGATGCATAAATGGACGTTTTTAACACCTCAAAGAAGGCTGGTCCTTTGTGTGGTCACACTGGAGAGGCCTGTCAGTCTCCTGAGGAAGCAGACACGCTGAGTGCTGCAGGACAAAGGGCCAGAGGCACAGAATCAGCAGGGGCATCACTCGGCTATGGGTACCCGGCAGACACACACACATACATACATACATACACACTCTGTCATCATATCAGAGCCTGTCAAACACATATACACACGGATACCATAGAAAGAGTCACTCACACAAACATACAGCTTTTGTGAAAGCTAATAAAAACACACATTCAACATACACACAGACAGCTCTCAAAACCATAAAAATGGTACCAACACACATTCACACACAATCACATGGACAGATGACTGACACAGTGTCGTATACGCAGAGCTTGTTACACACAAACATGCAGTATGAAGCAAACGCAGGGAAAAATACGTTGTCAAAATGTTGTGGTATATACAAAGATATCCAAGAAAACACCTCAATCAGAAAGAATCATTCTACTGTGTATTAGATACGAACAATTTGAAACGCAGTCTTACTACAAACATGCAATCTGACAACGGACCCACTCAATACAAATCAAGAATGAAAACCAGCACCACAAAACAACAACACAGACCTACTTATTTATTTCAACCTTCGGTTTGAAAATAATTTCCTAATTTCCATGTCAATCTCCCTTATTGCAATTCTTTCTTTTTTTGCTAGTACCCAGCAGCCAAAGCTTACAATCAGTCTTTATGCTTTTTAGATGCCTACAATAAGCATTTAAATGCAAATATCTCAGCCGCACAAAGGAGTTGCAACTTCTGTCAGTAGCAACATAATCAACCTGCAATTGTCTCCTGACTGGGAGCGGCATCCTGTGACCAGGCCTGAGCTGTGAGCATCTGTATTCAAATGACTTCCCTATTTCAGGCAGCACGGCTCAATGTGGATATTTTCCAACAGTAAAGCACTGAAAGTCAATCACATGGTGAATTAAACCAGAAAGGAAACAATTGATCCAGAAACGATCAGGTTAGAACAAGGCACATCGGTGGCCACAAATGATTCCTGTTGTTTTGCCCCTCTTCAAACAGAAGCACACAGGCACAGTCTGTGTTGCCATTTCAGTCATGCATTTGCAATGTAGTCATAAATGTTTAGATCTACAATTCAAGTCCCGTGCATCCTGATAAATATGTCTAGTGGTGAACTTCTTGACCAAGACTGATACAGAAGAAGCAGGTCACAAAGCTAGTCTAACCGATGTGAAATGGCTAGCCAGTTAGCGGTGGTGCGCGCTAATAGTGTTTTAATCAGTGACGTCACTCACTCTGTGGCCTTGAAGTAGTTGTTCTCCTTGCTCTGCAAGGGCCGCAGCTTTTGTGGCGCGATGGGTAACGATGCTTCGTGGGTGTCAGTTGTCTGTGTGTGCAGAGGGTCCCTGGTTCGAGCCCGCGTCGGGGAGAGGGGACGGACAAAAGCCATACTGTTACACAAGGCTCTGTTGAACAACAGTACAACTCTCTGAGATGAAACGGTTGGAAGGGAAATAAGCAGGATTCCCACGGTGTGTCCATAGAGTACATTGGGGATGGTACATTGTGTTCTGAGATACCAGAACAATATCTAGATGAAGAATAAACAACGGTACAACAATGAACATGTAAGACTGATATTGCCTTCCAAGTAGGTTAGTCTGTAAAACTGATGGTGATTGGTGCATATGCTCTGTGCTGGCTCCACTGACCCCTGTACAGCCATTTGAACAATTAACATTATAACCTCTGATTTTTGTTTTTATTTACTGTCGCAAGGATCATTTGTCTTCTTTGAAACCCGCAATTAATAGTGGCGTTTGCAAATGCACTAGTCCACTTGGGAGTAGGGAAAATGATCGGTTTGAGAATATTTCTGCATTCTTAATCTTCTAAAGAGGGAAATTATTTAAAAGGAGGACACAAATCTCATGTGACATGGCAGGGACTGCATGGGCTCTCTCTCCCCTCTCCCCTCTCCCCTCTCCCCTCACCCCTCACCCTGTAGCTTTACGTGGCAGCGGTGGGGTGGGGGGGTGGGGGTGGGGGGTGGGGGGGTGGAGGGTACAGTAGCTAAGAGATCAAGGCTCTAGTTGCTCTCCTCCACTCCCCAGCTCTGCTTCCCCCTCACAGGTAAACAAATGTAATGTTTCAGTCACTGATCACTAAGCTAATTGAGTTTTGCACTCTTTTTCTGGACCAAAAAGACCCTTTGAAATGAGGAGGTCGAATTACCTCTCCAGTCAGGCAATAAATAAGTCAAACAAAGTAAGGGGCTCTTGCCAGCATATTTCAGTGCCAAATTCAATTAGTGGGAAAACAGAAGATGCATGGTTGTTCACTTAACTGCTGGATGCATTTCCATTCCCATGATGCTGCCATTGTACATAGCCAATCAAATCGTCCCTGTCAGATAGCTACAGCCCTCAGACAGAGGATGGCTGGAAACATACTGCCCTCCTGGTCATACTGTAATTGAAGTCATTGAGCGATAACACAAGATCACTTGGTTCAGCCAAAGACCATGAGTGTGTGTGTTCACATTATACTCTACTATACACAAATACTTGGATATTGTAATAAACTCTATAATCAAATATGTTAACATTGTTATTATAACATGTATAACCATGTTGTAATACAATCACTATTCCCAAAACAGGGTGAAAATAATAATTTATAATAATGTCCATGTAATTGAAGCTTACTAAACATTTCAAACTGTACTTTGTCTGTGCAAAGACATTTGTACTTTTCCCATTATGTAAGTGGTCCTATAGGGCCATTGTGCATTGATTCACAGCACAAGAAAAGGAAACAGACATGAAGTAAACCATGTCGCCTGGGCATGGAGCACAGAAGGTGGCCGGACAATGTACAGAACAAGAGAGAAAGAGAGGGAAACACAGCTCTGTACACCCAAACTGGCTACAATGTGGCCTTTGTGACATCATAATGCTTTCTGCACGGCAGATTTTGGAAAATAATCCAAATTTTCCTAGTCTGCATATCCAGCAATAACATCTTACATCACAGCTCCTACTATATATCCCATGTAGCCGGGGACATTTTACATTTGTGGAGAGTGAAGGGGGTAAGAAAAACATAGTGAAACAGTTATTATATTCCATTCCAATCATGCCCTGGGAGCCCATTACAACATGGCACAGACCATGTTAAAACTGAGGAGATGGGCAGCCCAGCTCGCTGCGGAGGGAGGGAGGGAGGGCTCCAGGCTCAGGGCTAGGAACCTGCACTATACTGCCAGACTCTCTGTGCTTCCTGCCGGCCAGCCTGTAGAAAACAACTACAGCACACTGGGAGGGAGGGAGGGAGGGCTCCAGACTCAGGGCTAGGAACCTGCACTATACTGCCAGACTCTCTGTGCTGCCCGCCTGCCAGCCTGTAGAAAACAACTACAGCACACTGGGAGGGAGGGAGGGAGGGAGGGAGGGAGGGAGGGAGGGAGGGAGGGAGGGAGGGATCCAGACTCAGGGCTAGTAACCTGCACTATACTGCCAGACTCTCTGTGCTGCCTGCCTGCCAGCCTGTAGAAAACAACTACAGCACACTGGGAGGGAGGGCTCCAGGCTCAGGGCTAGGAACCTGCATTATACTGCCAGACTCTCTGTGCTGCCCGCCTGCCAGCCTGTAGAAAACAACTACAGCACACTGACAAATGCTGAGATTGATGCTGGTGGGAACCAAGTCTAAGATAGGGGCTCTCCACCAGCACATTTCTGCCCTCGGATTATTGTGGAGATTTTCATATTTGTTTGGTGATTGTTTTAGTTTCTTTGTTTGTTAGTTAGCAGCTCTGGCTGCTCTGATCGTGTCTACTAGACTTGACACTTCATGCAGCTTTTGTATTCTGATCATGGAGTTGTGATGATGGAATTCTGAACGTGTCATGCCTCTACACCTACATTTAAATGTGTCTACCATGTCCGGATGACCTTTTCCCACGGTATATTCAAATGCCAGTATGCATTCTGCAAACAGTGGAACAGGCTAAATCTGATAATAACACAACAACAACTTGATGGCAGTAGCCAACTACTGTAGATAACTAGCCAGCTAACCTCTGTAACTAGCCAGAAAGCTAGCTAGCAAAGCTAAAGGGATTGCACACATGTTAGCATAACTCTCCCACACACGAAAAACGTTTTTCTAAATAAGACAGCTGGCTAGCATTTATGAAGCCAGAAAACACATTCCGCACAGGCTAGGAAAGTGTTTCCTCCAACATTTAATGAAAAAAGGTGCCTCTCGATCCCAAAACAAGTTTTCTGGAGACTTGTTGACAGAGTGCTGATGACGTTACCCACTGCATGCGCTTTCGGTAGCCTGATTGTGTCCAGATTGAGGGGAAATCTGCACAAAATGTGTCCCTGACCACTTCCTGAAATGGTTAGCCAGATCTGAACACAATCCGACCACAATATGACCTGTCTTTTCAATGCGACCTTCGTATTCTGATAGCAGAAGTCACATATACAGTTGAAGTCAGAAGTTTACATACACCTTAGCCAAGTACATTTAAACTCTGTTTTTCACAATTCCTGACATTTAATCCGAGTAAAAATTCCCTGTCTTAGGTCAGTTAGGATCACCACTTTGTTTTAAGAATGTGAAATGTCAGAATAATAGTAGAGAGAATGATTTATTTCAGCTTTTATTTCTTTCATCACATTCCCAGTGGGTCAGAGGTTTACATACACTCAATTAGTATTTGGTAGCATTGCCTTTAAATTGTTTAACTTGGGTCAAATGTTTTGTAGCCTTCACAAGCTTCCCACAATAAGTTGGGTGAATTTTGGCCCATTCCTCCTGACAGAGCGTAACTGAGTCCGGTTTGTAGGCCTCCTTGCTCGCACACGCTTTTACAGTTCTGCCCACAAATGTTCAATCGGATTGAGGTCAGGGCTTTGTGATGGCCGCTCCAATACCTTGACTTTGTTGTCCTTAAGCCATTTTGACACATCTTTGGAAGTATGCTTGGGGTCATTGTCCATTTGGAAGACTCATTTGTGACCCAGCTTTAACTCCCTGACTGATGTCTTGAGATGTTGCTTCAATATATCCACATACTTTTCCTTCCTCATGAAGCCATCTATTTTGTGAAGGGCACCAGTCCCTCCTGCAGCAAAGCACCACCACAACATGATGTTGCCACCCCTTAGGCATTTTAGGTTATGTCGATATAGGCCTTGTTTTACTGTGCATATAGATACTTTTATACCTGTTTCCTCCGGTATCTGGGATTGATTTGCACTTTTCGCGCCAAAGTATGTTCATCTCTAGGAGACAGAGCGCTTCTCCTTCCTGAGCGGTATGACAGCTGCGTGGTCCTGTGGTGTTTATACTTGCGTACTATTGTTTGTACAGATGAACGTGGTACCTTCAGGCGTTTGGAAATTGCTCCCAAGGATGAACCAGACCTGTGGAGGTCTACAATTTATTTTTTGAGGTCTTGGCTGATTTCTTTTGATTTTCCCATGATGTCAAGCAAAGAGGCACTGAGTTTGAAGGTAGGCCTTGAAATATATCCACAGGTACATCTCCAATTGACTCAAATGATGTCAATTAAGCCTATCAGAAACTTCTAAAGCCATGACATCATTTTCTGGAATTTTCCAAGCTGTTAAAAGGCAGTCAACTTAGCGTATGTAAACGTCTGACCCACTGGAATTGTGATAAAGTGAATTATAAGTGAAATAATCTGTCTGTAAACAATTGTTGGAAAAATTACTTGTGTCATGCACAAAGTAGATGTCCTAACTGACTTGCCAAAACTATAGTTTGTTAACAAGACATTTGTGGAGTGGTTGAAAAACAAGTTTTAATGACTCCAACTGTCACACCCTGGTCAAAGTATTTTGTGTTTATCTTTATTTATTTGGTCAGGCCAGGGTGTGGCATGGGTTTTTGTATGTGGTGTGTATGTGTGGGGATTGTAGCTAGTGGGGTGTTCTAGCTAAGTCTATGGCTGTCTGAAGTGGTTCTCAATCAGAGGCAGGTGTTTATCGTTGTCTCTGATTGGGAACCATATTTAGGCAGCCATATTCTTTGAGTTTGTCGTGGGTGATTGTCCTTAGTGTCCTGATGTCATTGTTCTGTGTTAGGTTACACAAGTATAGGCTGTTTCGGTTTTCGTTAAGTTTATTGTTTTGATAGTGTTTGTGTTTAGTGTGTTACTTCATTAAACATGGATTGCAATAGACACGCCGCATTTTGGTCCGACTCTCCTTCTCACCAAGAAAACCGTTACAGAATCACCCACCACAAAGGGACCAAGCAGCGTGTCAACAGGCAAGAACAGCCCAAAGTGGAGTACAGTATGGACTATACTTCTTGGGAGGAGATAGACAGGTGGGCGGTCGACCCAGGGAGAGTGCCGGAGCCCGCCTGGGATTCGATGGAGCAGTGCGCGGAAGGATATAGGAGAATGGAGTTTGCGAAGCAAGCAAGGCGGCGCGGACGGAGGCCCCATAGTCAGCCCCAAAAATTTCTTGGGGGGGGGCTCAGGGAGAGTGTGGCAGAGTCAGGAGCCAGACCTGAGCCAACTCTCCCTGTTTATCGTGAGGAGCCAAGGAGGAGACCAGAGCCGGTGTTGGAGGTGAGCGAAACAGAGACTGTGAAGGAGTTAATGGGGAAATTGGAGGAGAGAGAAATGAGGGAGTTGCTGTGTTGGTGTTTTAAACATGGAATTCGCCCGACGGAGCGTGTCGGGGATTTGATGGCACCTGGGTCAGCGCTCCATACTCGTCCTGAGGTGCGTGTTAGTCGGCTGGTTAAGATGGTGCCAGTCTCACGTACCAGGCCTCCTGTGCACCTCCCTAGCCTTGCACGTCCTGTGCCAGCACCGCTCTCAAGATCTCCAGTACGCCTTCACGGTCTAACCCATCCTGTGCCACCTCCACACCCCAGCCCTCCGGTAGCAGCTCCCCGCACCAGGCTTCCTGTGCGTGTCCTCGGCCCAGTACCACCAGTGCCAGCACCACGCATCAGGCCTATAGTGCGCCTCGCCTGTCCAGCGCTGTCGGAGCCCTCCTCCTCTCCAGCGCTGTCGGAGTCTCCCGCCTGTTTAGCGCTGTTAGAGCCTTCCTTCTCTACAGCGCTGCCGGAGTCTCCCGCCTGTTCAGAGCTGCCAGTTAGCATAGAGCTGCCAGTTAGCATAGAGCTGCCAGTTAGCATAGAGCTGCCAGTTAGCATAGAGCTGCCAGTTAGCATAGAGCTGCCAGTCTGCAAGGAGCTGCCAGTCTGCAAGGAGCTGCCAGTCTGCAAGGAGCTGCCAGTCTGCAAGGAGCCGCCAGAGCTGCCTGTCTGCAGGATGCCGCCAAAGCTGCCAGTCTGCAAGGAGCCGCCAGAGCTGCCAGTCTGCAAGGAGCCGCCAGAGCTGCCAGTCTGCAAGGAGCCGCCAGAGCCGCCAGTCAGCATGGAGCAGCCAGGGCCGCCAGTCAGCATGGAGCAGCCAGGGCCGCCAGTCAGCATGGAGCAGCCAGGGCCGCCAGTCAGCATGGAGCAGCCAGGGCCGCCAGTCAGCATGGAGCAGCCAGTCAGCATGGAGCAGCCAGTCAGCATGGAGCAGCCAGAGCAGCCAGTCAGCATGGAGCAGCCAGTCAGCATGGAGCAGCCAGAGCTGCCAGTCAGCATGGAGCAGCCAGTCAGCATGAAGCAGCCAGAGCTGCCAGTCAGCATGGAGCAGCCAGTCAGCATGGAGCAGCCAGAGCTGCCAGTCAGCATGGAGCAGCCAGTCAGCATGGAGCAGCCAGAGCTGCCAGTCAGCATGGAGCAGCCAGTCAGCATGGAGCAGCCAGAGCTGCCAGTCATCATGGAGCAGCCAGTCAGCATGGAGCAGCCAGATCTGCCAGTCGACCAGACTCTTCCAGATCTGCCAGTCGACCAGACTCTTCCAGATCTGCCAGTCGACCAGACTCTCCCAGATCTGCCAGTTGACCAGACTCTTCCAGATCTGCCAGTCGACCAGACTCTTCCAGATCTGCCAGTCGACCAGACTCTTCCAGATCTGCCAGTCGACCAGAATCTTCCAGATCCGCCAGTCGACCAGACTCTTCCAGATCCGCCAGTCGACCAGACTCTTCCAGATCCGCCAGTCGACCAGACTCTTCCAGATCTGCCAGTCGACCAGACTCTTCCAGATCTGCCAGTCGACCAGACTCTTCCAGATCTGCCAGTCGACCAGACTCTTCCAGATCTGCCAGTCGACCAGACTCTTCCAGATCTGCCAGTCGACCAGACTCTTCCAGATCTGCCAGTCGACCAGACTCTTCCAGATCTGCCAGTCGACCAGACTCTTCCAGATCTGCCAGTCGACCAGACTCTTCCAGATCTGCCAGTCAGCCAGGATCTGCCGAAACCACCAGCCAGCCAGGTAGATTCATCAACCTGCCTGAGCTTCCTCTCACTCCTGAGCTTCCTCTCACTCCTGAGCTTCCCCTCAGTCCCGAGCTGCCTCAGTCCCGAGCTGCCCCTCAGTCCCGATCTGCTCCTCAGTCCAGTGGGGTTCTGGGTGAGGACTACTAGGCCATGGTCGGCGGCGAGGGTGGACTATCCAGGGACGCGAGGAGAAGGGACTAAGACATTGATTGAGTGGGGTCCACGTCCCGCACCGGAGCCGCCACCATGGACAGACGCCCACCCGGACCCTCCCTATTGTTTTGAGGTGCGTTCGGGAGTCCGCACCTTAGGGGGGGGGTTCTGTCACACCCTGGTCAAAGTATTTTGTGTTTATCTTTATTTATTTGGTCAGGCCAGGGTGTGGCATGGGTTTTTGTATGTGGTGTGTATGTGTGGGGATTGTAGCTAGTGGGGTGTTCTAGCTAAGTCTATGGCTGTCTGAAGTGGTTCTCAATCAGAGGCAGGTGTTTATCGTTGTCTCTGATTGGGAACCATATTTAGGCAGCCATATTCTTTGAGTTTGTCGTGGGTGATTGTCCTTAGTGTCCTGATGTCATTGTTCTGTGTTAGGTTACACAAGTATAGGCTGTTTCGGTTTTCGTTAAGTTTATTGTTTTGATAGTGTTTGTGTTTAGTGTGTTACTTCATTAAACATGGATTGCAATAGACACGCCGCATTTTGGTCCGACTCTCCTTCTCACCAAGAAAACCGTTACACCAACCTAAGTGTATGTCAACTTCCGACTTCAACTGTAAGTTTCAAGTGTAGACACAGTCTCTGTGCTAGGTTAGGCAGTAGGCCTGCCGTGCTGGTGGGTTAGTAGAGTGTATCAGGAGCTGCTACCAGGAGCCCTGTGTGAGGAGGCTCTCCTCATGTCCCCAGTGCCTGACACAGACTGGCTCTCCTGATGATAGTAACATGAGGTTAGCATTAACGGTGCTGAAAGCACGACAGGTGGGTCACATGAAAGGTCGCTAATTTTCTTTAGCCGGCCAAACACATGGTTCCCATTACTTTCATCCTAGAAAAACTGACAATGCTCCAAACTAAATATAAGAGGCCTCTGTGACCACTACTGTTCGCCACACATTATTTGTAAAAAAAAAAACATCTTACATTATATATGAATAGACTTTCCAAGTGGCGCGTGCTTTGAGGAGGAAACAGAGATGTAAATAAATTTAAGTGAACGCCTGGACATGCAAAATTGTGCTTTTCAGTGCGGGGAACACGATCGAGGTGATGCAAGAATAACACTTTTGGGGATATATTTTCTGTGGATGTAAAGTAAACACTGATCCACTAGCAAGACTATACCCAGAGTTCTAATAAGAGCAACACACTCTCATCATACTGTTGATTCCATCTCATCATACTGTTGATTCCATCTCATCATACTGTTGATTCCATCTCATCATACTGTTGATTCCATCTCATCATACTGTTGATTCCATCTCATCATACTGTTGATACCATCTCATCATACTGTTGATTCCATCTCATCATACTGTTCCATCTCATCATACTGTTGATTCCATCTCATCATACTGTTGATTCCATCTCATCATACTGTTGATTCCATCTCATCATACTGTTGATTCCATCTCATCATACTGTTGATACCATCTCATCATACTGTTGATTCCATCTCATCATACTGTTCCATCTCATCATACTGTTGATTCCATCTCATCATACTGTTGATTCCATCTCATCATACTGTTCCATCTCATCATACTGTTCCATCTCATCATACTGTTGATACCATCTCATCATACTGTTGATACCATCTCATCATACTGTTGATTCCATCTCATCATACTGTTGATACCATCTCATCATACTGTTGATTCCATCTCATCATACTGTTGATTCCATCTCATCATACTGTTGATTCCATCTCATCATACTGTTGATTCCATCTCATCATACTGTTCCATCTCATCATACTGTTCCATCTCATCATACTGTTGATACCATCTCATCATACTGTTGATACCATCTCATCATACTGTTGATTCCATCTCATCATACTGTTGATTCCATCCCATCATACTGTTGATTCCATCTCATCATACTGTTGAATCCATCTCATCAGAGGAAAAAGAAGAATACACATTAGTTCTCCATATAAAACATATAATACCCCTGACATATAAATAATGTGGACATGACGTGACTTCTGAAAGCTCCCAGTTGGCATGTATGCACCTAGGGCAGTATCTTTTGGCTAACGGAATTCCACATCTGTAACATTCCATATTTATATAAGATTGCTATATTTTTCCTGAGAGCGCGTGTGCATGAATGTGTGTGTGTGTGTGTGTGTGTGTGTGTGTGTGTGTGTGTGTGTGTGTGTGTTGTTTGCCACAACAATCCCCTCAAGGTGGTTTGAGCAGGCTGTGACCTAACAGTAAAATGTTGGAAATTGGAAAAATGACTTCTCTTTCTTGAATAGCTGGGAGATAAGGAGCCGTTAGCAATAAATTCAGAGAAGTGTAAGCTTATTATGAATACCTCTCAGAGCGCAAAAGCATGTACTGTTGAAATCAAAGAGAGTAATAGGCAGGTTAGCCAACCGTCATTTTAAGGATGAAGTCAGTTGTGAAATTGTAAAATCGCAAGGTTTTGCTGTCCATATCATACCCTCAGAGCACTCCCAGAAATGATTTAGAAATGTTGGTTATCACATGTCTGAAAATGTTCGAAGTTTGCAGGTTGAAAAGAAAAGAGAAACCAATACTAATCTCCACATTGAATAAAACTGCTAATAATAAGGCCATTTATCTCTTTGCTTAAACAGTGCATACTTTGAAGTTCACAAGAATGTGTGATTCTTAGCAAGTTCCCCTAGCAGCTCGGAGCAGACCTGGCTGTGCTGCACATTCCTGATGGTTTCATGTTCAATTGGCTGTGAAAGTCCACTGCATTACTCCTGCATGCCGGGCTGATAGCATACCAAAACAAGCTTCAAACCTACTACATCCTTTCCTTTTTTTGTAATCACAGGGCACGTACAAGGCCTGTGAGAGCACTAAATCAGCTTCACGGATTCTTCCACATAGGGAAAGCTAGCGCTCCTTTTGCATACTTTACAAGAGAGAGCCAGGCAGTAGGAACCAGGAACCTGAAAGGTTACCATTACCAGGGCAGCACCACATATCTGTGCATGCATTTTCTGCCCAATAGCTAAAGCTGAAAAGCCCCCAGATGAGATCTGCCGTAAAGATGATATCATAGCATGTGGTTACACAGCAGTCAGTCAGCCAGCCAGGCAGTCAGGTTTCTGCACCAGCCAGCGCTCATATACTCCCCCCCCCCCCCCCCCCCCACACACACACACACACACACACACACACAGCCGTTATTGCTCGTCTCCGCTCTGAATATTCATCCATTTTCCACATCGTCCTCAACTATCCTAATCACAGTCACTTCCCCTTTAATCACAGGGCTGTAATTAGGCCCTAATAAACCATTTTGCCGTCCTCTTGGAGCAGCTCTGTGTCACTCACATATCAAACCATGAAATACTATATTAAAGGCTGTCAACCTCAAAGGAAAGCTCCTCGGGCTGCATAGATACAGAGACTGGAGGCACACCCTCTTACACTAATTTAAATTATCGAGAGCTCCAACATGTGACGCTCGCTACACCATGCCTGAAACCGAGCTAGGCCAGGCAAAAGCGATGACTATTCCAGACTAAGGTTCTTCTGGTTTCTTATGATGTCGGGTAATTGTTTAAACCTGAGTGGATATGGCAGAAGGTCTTTCTCTGCCTGCCAAGAAGAGAAAAAGTGCTCTGTAGCACTTTTCTCCTCCGTTTTGTTTCTCCCTTTCTAATTCAGTCCAACACAGGCTTCAAGGAAAGCCTCAGTGATTTCATGTTCATCTTGGAGAGCCAGCATTGGGGACGATCACTGACCACAAGTTGATCATGATGATGGTTTAATTAGAAGCCTCTCTCTAGGCTGGCCCCAGCCCAAACTCCTCCACCCTGCAGATGGTGACCAATAAATGTAGCTTCACCGAGGAAGAGGAGGAACATCCCTCCCCTGCTTACCATCAGCCCCACCCCTAACCAAGGACATAAAGTGTTCCTCCACTGTGACATTCAACCACAACCCAGGGTCTGGCGTGGTGTGTGTGTGTGTCTGTGTGTTCCACCAACGCTATTCACATTCAGGCACAAAACTCTCTCCCTGTCTCTCTCTCTAAACGGGTATAGAGCGACCACTCCTGCTTCCATATGAGAAGGGCTTAATGATAGCAGGTTTGTTCCAGGGTAATACTGGTGTTTATTAGGTGGCCGCAATTCAATTGACCACTACAGACTTGCTTTCACTGTGAGGAGAGATGTAAGTGATTGGTTATTTACAGGGGAAACCCTCCGGTCTCTGGGGTTGAGTAAGTTCAACACGGTCATACTTTCAGTTTGTGTGTCAGTGAAGTCATGTATGTGTTTGTCTTTAACATCAGTAAGCTGGTGGTGGACGTCCGCAGTCCATCCAGTCCCGTGTGACTAATCCTCAGCCAGGACACCCCGTCCCCTCGTTTCCCCTCCTCGCCTTCCCTTCCCCTTGTGCAACCTTCTCGTCAGCCACCCCTCCCCATCCCTCCAGCAGTCTGGGTTTTCCTCAGAGTGAGTGATTCTGTTTTTACATTGGTAGTTTGGAGTACAAATTGCCTCTTTGAGCATGTCCTAAACAAACTGACTGCTCTGAAAGCAAATGTTTGAACTTTTTTCCCCACTTAAAATACTTTTGTTTCTAAAAGAAATGATTTTTTCCCTGACTCACTAATGAGAGAATGGATGAGTTTTAATTCAATTTCGATTTGTTTTCCACTTGGGTTGAAGCAAAATGTTCATATTTTCCGACATAGTGTTTATACTGTGCTGTGGTTAATATGAGACAGAGACAAAGACAGTGACAGAGACAGAGACAGAGCGAGAGACAGAGCGAGAGATCGAGAGAGAGAGAGAGAGAGAGAGCGAGAGAGAGAGAGAGAGAGAGAGAGAGAGAGAGAGAGAGAGAGAGAGAGAGAACAAGAAGAATATAACAGCTCCTGCCCCTGCTATGCCAAATGACTGGTGAGGCAGTGGGACTTTGTCATGTGGAACACATTTCTAGGATATTTATTTATATACTGTATTGACACAAACTCTCCATTCTAGAGAGGCCACAAGTAGATAAGCTGTAGCTCTGAGAGAGATGGACTCAGTAGCCTCAACCAATCACAGCTCCCTATGCTGATGAGCAACACAAAAACATTTCTAGCACTCAGCTTTAAACTGTGAGTACTCACTCAAGCAGCCAAATACAGTGTTTATACAGCCTACTGTTGAAGAGGAGGGTTGACCAGCATTGTCCTTCTCAAAACAACTCCAGTTCAATCTGCTCCAGTAGCAGGAGACTCAGTTCAGTCCACTTCCACAGTATCAGAGAGGTCTGGGGCGACACAGAGTACATTACCTTAGACGAACACTAACATCATTATCTGCTGAGTCCTCACAATGAGGAATGTTCAGACAAGCTGTTCTCAACCTCCGTCTCTCGTCTCCTCACCACTCCACACCACGAGGGCCTCTCTTTCTCTGTCCCTCTCTTCTCTCTCTGCCTCTCTCTCTCTTACTCCCTATCCCTCTCTTTCTCTCTGAACATAGGTATGAGTAAATTATATATGATGCAATAACTACATTCAAATTTTCTAAGAGAAGTCGAAAGAGAGAGAGAGCTTGTGGTTGAGTCTGCTGAAGCCATTTTCTCATGACGCACATACACCAAGTCGGTGTAAATAATCATGGAAGAAGGAAACAAAAGACCTGGATTTGTACCAGGGTAGACATTTTGGTTAACTTCATCAGAAAGTCAGCCACAAGAGCCCCCCCCCCTCCCCCCCCCCCCCCCTACCCCTCCTTCAATTTATTATATATTTATATATTTATTTTGCCATTATGCATTTGTGTAGGGAATCTTGAATTTGGCTCAATACATCCCAGATTTTCCCAATCATTTTCCAGGTCATTTTTAGTCACTTTGCCTATTCCATATGTGAGCAACTGATCAGTACTAGACCTTGCCACTAGGTCCAGTTCTTGGGTCCATGGGTCTATGTAAATGTTAGCATCTATCCATAGAAAAAGAGATACTGTAAAAGACCTGAGAGATTGTACCATCCATACTCAGTAAGCTTTTTCCAATGTATTATCTAAGAGATGGAGAATGGAGATAATTCATGCGCTGATGTCTCAGATTTCTGGGGCCTTTTTAATATTGCGTAGAAACTATTCTAAAATACTACTTACGAACAGAATTTAGAATGTTCGTACCCATAGACAAATTGTGATTTGTCAAACAATCCTAGAAGTGTGATAAGCACACCGGTAGGAGATAACCATTGATAAATACCAATTGTTTTCAGCCTTGGCTCGTGTACAACCTTGGCTATTTGCATTGCGAAACGCTCCTAATTAACCATATATGGTCAAAATCATCAAAATGTAAAACCTGTGGGGAATATATAACGCCATACATTAAAAGACAAAGGCGCAACCAAAAAAAGCTTATTAAAAAATACTTTTTCAGAGACTTAAATAGAGGTGCCAAAATATTTTATTTGGCTCGCTCAGTTGTGGCTTGACTAGTAAAAATAAAAACATTGCTACAAAGAGAGGACCATCAGGAAAATTTACTCTCACAATTTCAAAAATGTTCAACATAAATTTCTCCCATTCTATGCTTGGTAAGCAGTTCCCTTATTCCACCACTATGCACTGTGCATACGCATGGTCATGACGGTTTCTACATTTACACACACTTTCAATCAAAAGTTCCTATTGATAAATCCCACACTTTGCGTGGAAATGATCCTATGCATGGTTTACGCACAGATTGCATTTACGTAATTCTTCAGGGACATGTGGAGGGGCAAGCTGTTTAATATGGGCTGCTACTCCACACAGTCTTCCCCATCAAACTGCTGTGTGGTGAAGTCAAAGCTCGGGTGTTGCATTGTAAATCAAGGTGCCAAATCATATCTGATCAATTAGTGACCTTGTCTCATTACTTTGCACAGTAAACTTTGTGATCTATCATTTGGTGACAGTTTTGCAATGTATAAAGATGTGGATGGCAGTGGAGAGCCTTAAAAACAAATAGAACCCCAGTATTGTACAGCATCAGTGGTGCTGAGCGTCACGTCACTAAACTGCTCCCAGCATGCTTTACTCCGGAGCAGAGAGCAGGGAGCAGCACAGCACAGATATGCCCGCTTAGTCACAATCGTGGAGCATATTTTACATCTCATATCTGATGGAGCTGGCACATATCAGGCTAGCTGTCAGCCTCCAGGAACTGGCTAATGTCTAACTGCATTTGCAGTTTACAGGGACCTGCCAAAACAGAAGAGTACCGTGCTAACCCCAGCCTTACCCCACCTTAACCCCAGCTTCACTGTGGAATACCCACAGGCAGATGCAAGAAGAAGATCACTTATTTTTCAGACCCAAAGAAGCTGAATGATCAAATATGAAATACAACACGTGTGGTTCTCCATATAGCATGGTTACCTTACTGTATATGCTCTAATGTTAAAGGGATACTTTGGGATTTTGGCAATGAGGACCTTTATCTCCTTCCCCAGAGTCAGATTAACTTGCGGACACCCTTTTCTTTTGATGTCTCTGTCCAGTAGTAGTGCAATGACTAGAAGTCTATGGGTGTCAGCTAGCATGCTACCTCTAACTTCCTTCATACTGGACACAGAGACATAAAAATGTAAAAATCCTGAAGTATCCCTTTAAGTAGTAAAGGCTCATTTCATTTCAATTTCAGCTCATTACGAACCTATGCATAAAATATTTCAAGAGGAAAGGGAATTTCCTATTTTACATTTCCAAGTAAGACTATTCATGGGGCTTACATCATTCCCAGTAAGTTTATCCAGTTGGGTTTTCCTCATTACTAGTGTCACCAATCCTTCTTGTAAATGCTAATATCAATGGACAAAATGCATCCTGAATGTGATACATTGTAATTAGAACAGGGTGACGGGCATACAAAGTTTTCTTCCTGGTACCTCGCTCTCACCCAGAGAGCTGCCCATGTTGGTTTCCAGTTTGATATTTCCATAGTGTCCTTTTGTACTAAGTCCTTGGCAGCAGCCAGCCCAAGGGAAGGCCTGATCCAAACACAATGGGGGATCACAAGGGAAGGCCTGATACAAACACAATGGGGGATCACAAGGGAAGGCCTGATCCAAACACAATGGGGGATCACAAGGGAAGGCCTGATCCAAACACAATGGGGGATCACAAGGGAAGGCCTGATCCAAACACAATGGGGGATCACAAGGGAAGGCCTGATACAAACACAATGGGGGATCACAAGGGAAGGCCTGATCCAAACACAATGGGGGATCACAAGGGAAGGCCTGATACAAACACAATGGGGGATCACAAGGGAAGGCCTGATCCAAACACAATGGGGGATCACAGGGGAAGGCCTGATCCAAACACAATGGGGGATCACAAGGGAAGGCCTGATCCAAACACAATGGGGGATCACAAGGAAAGGGTTGTTCTGAGGCCTTTGTGTTCGAGCAGCGTAGAGGCCCACATCGCAGTAATCTCTCTTCCCTCGTTCTCTCACAAGACCCAACCTCAGATCTTCTCCAATTCAGGAAGGACAGAGACCACAATACACTGTCAAACAAACCAACAAGGAACTGTTGACCCCGGCCCCGTTTGGAGAAATATGCAACAAGGTCACTAACTAATAACAAGTCATGTAAATCATTGAGCGCAAGAGTGGGATTTCATGGCCTTTCCACAATAAAGGTTATGAATAAAAACTGCCAATGAATACAGTGTATATAGAACATGAAATATCACTGTCAATGTCAACGGTTGACATGACAATAACGTAAACTAAATCATGTCTATTCTGAGGGCTAAAATAAAACAGGCAGCCACACCTAGAGGCTAGATAAGACAGTGCTAGCTGACAGTGCTACTGATTACCGTCCCCTACAGAAACAGCCCTGTGTCAAAAACACACGGCCACCAAGGCCCCTCCAATTAATTCTACATATTAATGTATGATTTTTAAAAAGAGAGAATTCAACAGAGGCTGTTGCATTTTGAAGTCTAACTTAATTATGCACAACTATGCTTTGGATTAAAATAAATTGTCCAATTATTTTGCAGTCCAAACGTGAAACATATTCAATGGGTGAGTGAATGAAACAGTTCAAATTGTACCCCTTTGGTGAGTTATGAAATGATATTGTTCATGTGAAGTGATACAATTACTCAAAATGTACATTGGTTTAGCTTTATTTATACCAGTGTAAAATACTAATGCTCATTTTTAAATCAGAATGTTCCAACCCAGTTCCCTACCAAACAATTAACAGCTAATGTGATACTAGAGGTCTGGTTGATTCTATAGAGAAATCTCTCTCTGTCTCTCTCTGGTACTGTACCTTGGTCTTCAACATGTAATGTGATACTAGAGGTCTGGTTGATTCTATAGGGAAATCTTTCTCTATCTCTCTCTGGTACTGTACCTTGGTCTTCAACATGTAATGTGATACTAGAGGTCTGGTTGATTCTATAGGGAAATCTTTCTCTATCTCTCTCTGGTACTGTACCTTGGTCTTCAACATGTAATGTGATACTAGAGTGGTTGATTCTATAGGGAAATCTCTCTCTGTCTCTCTCTGGTACTGTACCTTGGTCTTCAACATGTAATGTGATACTAGAGGTCTGGTTGATTCTATAGGGAAATCTTTCTCTATCTCTCTCTGGTACTGTACCTTGGTCTTCAACATGTAATGTGATACTAGAGTGGTTGATTCTATAGGGAAATCTCTCTCTATCTCTCTCTGGTACTGTACCTTGGTCTTCAACATGTAATGTGATACTAGAGGTCTGGTTGATTCTATATAGGGAAATCTCTCTCTATCTCTCTCTGGTACTGTACCTTGGTCTTCAACATGTAATGGGATACTAGAGGTCTGGTTGATTCTATAGGGAAATCTCTCTCTGTCTCTCTCTGGTACTGTACCTTGGTCTTCAACATGTAATGTGATACTAGAGGTCTGGTTGATTCTATAGGGAAATTTCTCTCTATCTCTCTCTGGTACTGTACCTTGGTCTTCAACATGTAATGTGATACTAGAGTGGTTGATTCTATAGGGAAATCTCTCTCTATCTCTCTCTGGTACTGTACCTTGGTCTTCAACATGTAATGTGATACTAGAGGTCTGGTTGATTCTATAGGGAAATCTCTCTCTATCTCTCTCTGGTACTGTACCTTGGTCTTCAACATGTAATGTGATACTAGAGGTCTGGTTGATTCTATAGGGAAATCTCTCTCTATCTCTCTCTGGTACTGTACCTTGGTCTTCAACATGTAATGGGATACTAGAGGTCTGGTTGATTCTATAGGGAAATCTCTCTCTATCTCTCTCTGGTACTGTACCTTGGTCTTCAACATGTAATGGGATACTAGAGTGGTTGATTCTATATAGGGAAATCTCTCTCTATCTCTCTCTGGTACTGTACCTTGGTCTTCAACATGTAATGGGATACTAGAGGTCTGGTTGATTCTATATAGGGAAATCTCTCTCTATCTCTCTCTGGTACTGTACCTTGGTCTTCAACATGTAATGGGATACTAGAGGTCTGGTTGATTCTATATAGGGAAATCTCTCTCTATCTCTCTCTGGTACTGTACCTTGGTCTTCAACATGTAATGTGATACTAGAGGTCTGGTTGATTCTATATAGGGAAATCTCTCTCTATCTCTCTCTGGTACTGTACCTTGGTCTTCAACATGTAATGTGATACTAGAGGTCTGGTTGATTCTATATAGGGAAATCTCTCTCTATCTCTCTCTGGTACTGTACCTTGGTCTTCAACATGTAATGTGATACTAGAGGTCTGGTTGATTCTATATAGGGAAATCTCTCTCTGTCTCTCTCTGGTACTGTACCTTGGTCTTCAACATGTAATGTGATACTAGAGGTCTGGTTGATTCTATATAGGGAAATCTCTCTCTATCTCTCTCTGGTACTGTACCTTGGTCTTCAACATGTAATGGGATACTAGAGGTCTGGTTGATTCTATAGGGAAATCTCTCTCTATCTCTCTCTGGTACTGTACCTTGGTCTTCAACATGTAATGTGATACTAGAGGTCTGGTTGATTCTATAGGGAAATCTCTCTCTATCTCTCTCTGGTACTGTACCTTGGTCTTCAACATGTAATGTGATACTAGAGTGGTTGATTCTATAGGGAAATCTCTCTCTATCTCTCTCTGGTACTGTACCTTGGTCTTCAACATGTAATGGGATACTAGAGGTCTGGTTGATTCTATATAGGGAAATCTCTCTCTATCTCTCTCTGGTACTGTACCTTGGTCTTCAACATGTAATGTGATACTAGAGGTCTGGTTGATTCTATATAGGGAAATCTCTCTCTATCTCTCTCTGGTACTGTACCTTGGTCTTCAACATGTAATGTGATACTAGAGGTCTGGTTGATTCTATATAGGGAAATCTCTCTCTATCTCTCTCTGGTACTGTACCTTGGTCTTCAACATGTAATGTGATACTAGAGGTCTGGTTGATTCTATATAGGGAAATCTCTCTCTGTCTCTCTCTGGTACTGTACCTTGGTCTTCAACATGTAATGTGATACTAGAGGTCTGGTTGATTCTATATAGGGAAATCTCTCTCTATCTCTCTCTGGTACTGTACCTTGGTCTTCAACATGTAATGGGATACTAGAGGTCTGGTTGATTCTATAGGGAAATCTCTCTCTATCTCTCTCTGGTACTGTACCTTGGTCTTCAACATGTAATGGGATACTAGAGGTCTGGTTGATTCTATAGGGAAATCTCTCTCTATCTCTCTCTGGTACTGTACCTTGGTCTTCAACATGTAATGTGATACTAGAGTGGTTGATTCTATAGGGAAATCTCTCTCTATCTCTCTCTGGTACTGTACCTTGGTCTTCAACATGTAATGGGATACTAGAGGTCTGGTTGATTCTATAGGGAAATCTCTCTCTATCTCTCTCTGGTACTGTACCTTGGTCTTCAACATGTAATGGGATACAGGTGCTGATGGTTTTCAATTTAAAGAAAAGGATGCACTTAACCTTTTTAATTGAATGTATGTAGTTCATGTAATCTCACAGCAGAAGTCATCTGGACTAGAGGTCGACAGATTAATTGGAATGGCCGATTAAATAGGGCCGATCGGTACTTTTGGGCGACGATTTGCCAATTTTTAGGCAAGTCAGTTAAGAACACATTCTTATTTTCAATGACGGCCTAGGAACGGTGGGTTAACTGCCTCGTTCAGGGGCAGAACGACAGATTTTCACCTTGTCAGCTCAGGGGATCCAATCTTCCAACCTTACAGTTAACGAGTCCAACGCAATAACGACCTGCCTCTCTCTCGTTGCACTCCACAAGGAGACTGCCTGGTACGCGAATGCAGTAAGCCAAGGTAAGTTGCTAGCTAGCATTAAACTGATCTGATAAAAAACAATCAATCATAATCACTAGTTAACTACACATGGTTGATGATATTACTAGATATTATCTAGCGTGTCCTGCGTTGCATATAATCTGACTGAGCATCCAAGCATACAAGTATCTAAGTATCTGACTGAGCGGTGGTAGGCAGAAGCAGGCGTGTAAACATTCATTCAAACAGCACTTTTGTGCGTTTTGCCAGCAGCTCTTTGTTGTGCGTCAAGCATTGCGCTGTTTATGACTTCAAGCCTATCAACTCCCGAGATGAGTCTGGTGTAACCGAAGTGAAATGGCTAGCTAGTTAGCGCGCGCTAATAGCGTTTCAAACGTCACTCGTTCTGAGCCTTCTAGTAGTTGTTCCACTTGCTCTGCATGGGTAACGCTGCTTCGATGGTGGCTGTTGTCGTTGTGTTGTTGGTTCGAGCCCAGGGAAGAGCGAGGAGAGGGACGGAAGCTATACTGTTACACTGGCAATACTAAAGTGCCTATAAGAACATCCAATAGTCAAAGGTTAATGAAATACAAATGGTATAGAGGGAAATAGTCCTATAATTCCTATAATAACTACAACCTAAAACTTCTTACCTGGAAATATTGAAGACTCATGTTAAAAGGAACCACCAGCTTTCATATTTCCTCATGTTCTGAGCAAGGAACTGAAACGTTAGCTTTCTTACATAGCACATATTGCACTTTTACTTTCTTCTCCAACACTTTGTTTTTGCATTATTTAAACCAAATTGAACATGTTTCATTATTTACTTGAGGCTAAATTGATTTTATTGATGTATTATATTAAGTTAAAATAAGTGTTCATTCAGTATTGTTGTAATTGTCCTTATTACAAATAAAAAATATATTTTTTAAATCGGCCGATTAATCGGTATCGGCTTTTTTGGTCCTCCAATAATCGGTATCGGTATCGGCATCGGCGTTGAAAAATCCTAATCGGTCGACCTCTAATCTGGACCCAAGGTTACTAAGAAGAAAACAATTGAAGTCTTTATAAAGAAACAACACATTTAGCTTGGACTGCAGCTAAAACACAAATAACTGCACAGACATGTCCCGATGTGCAGTAGATTCAGAATCCTTATTTTAATCTAAAGCAAGACCGCAATTTGGGAATCTAGTTAAAGCCCAGATAAGTATACCGTAGCCTAGCTAATGTCCACTTAAAATTCTGAAAAAAATCTTAAGAATGATGATAACTATGTATGCGGATTTACGCATCTATCTCACCAAGACCATGTGTCTAATCATTAATCTACAGTATCCATCTTCAAGACTTGAAAATAATCTGTGTCTGTACAGTTAGATTGCTAGCCTCTGGATGCCCCCATTGTCTGATACTGATGTCTCACTGGAACCATTGATTTCATCAATATTTCAAGACTCACCCATCACCCATGAGTGGTGAGAATGGTTTGTACTGAGAGGTGTACATTTTCTCTGGGAACAAAACCTTTTCATTCAGAGATGGAGCCTGGACCCTCTTTGGACTGTCAACGTTGGAAATTAAAAGATCCTTGAGATGTGTTCACCTCAAGCCAGAAAGGGCATAAAAAGATGTGAGGATTCTTTGAAAGTCATTTTAGGCACGTTTCATTTACATTGCCAGTCTTCACTTCATTTATTAAAACTGCATTCACAGTTTGTATAATGAGAATTAAAATCATTGTACATTAGTAAAGAGCATATTTTTTTAATTGTGTCATACAAGAAAATCATAACGGTGCCAGATCTAAAGTTGCCACAGCACTTCAATAACACACGTTGAGAACTTGAAGCAGAAAAATCAGAGGACTACAAAAGAAAGACTCCTGTAATGAACATGTTGCCATCGGTTTTGATCATTGTTGAAATATTCTGCTGCAAATTAGCTAACACTTATAAAGACAGATGTCACAACATGCGCTGCCACATTTATTATCCCCAGAAATCCTCTCCCTTCTGCTGCCACACGCCCTACCTTTACCAGGCCTGCTGTTGTTTACCTGCTTCTCTCATCTTGTTTATCATTAGGCCTCGGCTGCCACTCCACTCCCCCTCAGACATGGAGAGAAGAGGAGACGAGAGGGGGACTAGTACCTGAGCCAGCCTCAACTCAACTACCTCCTGTGCTCTTTCCCTGCCAGCCTGCATCCAAGGAGCAACAGCTCTCTCATTATTCATACTGTAACTGCGGCAACTATTACTATCGCACTGACTGATTCAAAATCTCAATTGGAAAAACAAGAAGTTAAAAAAGGAGAGACTTAAGTGAAGATTGCATCTGTCATGGATGACCTTATCCAGTAACCCCCTGACAGACAGACTATCACAAGCCAAGCACAGCAAAGTGTCTGGGGTACAACAAGAAGGAACAGATGTGCACCGTACACACACGCACGGAGATTTACTCGTAGCACTCGTATCATTTTATCTCATTAACCCATAATCATTAGGCCCAACATAAATATCCAATATAGCTCAACTTATTAAATTCATAAAGTTACTGTAAAGTACTCTACATAATGTAGGCTATTTATAAAGGCAAGTTGTAACATCAAATGTTATTGATCTTGGAAAGTTGTTATTTCTCATGCTATTAGAGCAATAGCAATATGCAAGTCATAATATCATTTTGAGGGCAAAGAATTCAGTTTGGCAAGGGAATTAGCTACGGATAAACCAAGGCCATACAATTAAACTAACAATTCAACTTACTTTACCTCATGGTTCTAGGATGCAGAACTCTGTCTTAAGCATAATCACTAATGAAACCAGCTGAATGAAGCCTGTACTGCAAGGGCTAAAATAATCCACAGACAGAACAACAGTACACTTTCAATCAATGTTTCTTATTCTTATTTTCTTATTTCAGTCTTCATTGTCAATTAATATTTCAAACTACTGAAGCACAGAAACATCCCATACATATCCATTGTGTCCTATAATAGTTGTCTCTGAGGCTATTATGAAGTGGCACTGATGTAGCAGTTAACAGATCAGACTCAGTAAAAGCAACCATTGATGCAAAATGCACATACCAAAAACATACAAGAAAGACATGTGTAAATGTTTTCAAATCATTATAAATATTTTCAAATGACCAAACCCATTAGTCATCAATGTCAAATACTGTGTACACGTACATAGGCCTACATACATTCAACATGCGCACACACGCGCAGCGCACGCACGCACGCACACACACACGCATGCACGCACGCACGCACGCACACACACACACACACACACACACACACACACACACACACACACACACACACACACACACACACACACACACACACACACACACACACACAGTAAATAGAGTGATGAACTAACACTATGTGATAAGAGTAGTAATGTATTCCACAGTAGGTAAGATACCCCTTTGAGACAACAGTCCAAGGACCAGCTCACATCATGTATTTGAAAGGGAACCATTCAAAGTTAATTTAATGCTCCAGTTTTAAATTGACGCAGCACTGTAATGCCTGGTCTACACCCTGCCTCCTTAGAGAGCATATCAACATTCAATTAAACACACATGGTAGGCTACTGACCCTATGCATGTCTACCCAGCTTCATGAAGCTATTAGCTGTGCATGATATACAAAGCACAAAATAATTGACAAAATATATATACAACATATTCTGTAAACTAACAATAGCCTGGTTTGAAATAAAAAAACATCCCCTTCTGCATGTTGTCTTACTGAGATCTAAAACCACATAATTTCCATAGACTCAATAACTAAAATCAAGCATTGCATATGCTTTGTGCTCACACATATTTTTCAAAATATGATCAATATTGTGGTCAAGTGTATTATAAACTCACATTGCAGGTCTAGATTGCGCTGTCAATAATGACAATATTTCTGTACTGTCTAATCAAAAGCAATACATTCAACCCTCAGGAAAGCAATACATTCATCAAACGTAAACGTATGTAACAGTAGTAGGCTACTAAATAGGACAACACTTGTTCTAATAATTAAACAAATATTGTTATTGTTTTGCTCATCATTCACGGTCGTTTAATGACAGAAAATGGGTTTCCAATTCTTAAATTCGTCTCGCAACATGCAACTCTATTGATCTGGGATTGAATGGGGGATCTATTTAAACAAGAGAGCCACCGTGAAAGAGCGTCGAGCACAGGCTGTGAAGTATGCGGTTTCGGTGTGTCAAAATGCACTTCTAAATCTCTGAACTTACTGGCACCATATGCGTCAGGGAGTCGATATCTTTATGCCGGATCCAGTTCGGAAATGTTTTTCTCTCGCGCAAAACCTCAAGTTCCTCTGAAGTCCACGTGCAGATAGTCCTGAAAAATCAAACAGTAGGAAATACATGACATGTTACAATAGGTGAGATTTCAAACCATAAATCTGAATCAAAATGTAAAATGTGCACCAAAATGGTTAATAAAGCATTTAAATCTACTTTCATCATCGTATTAAAAGTGAAACAAATAATCCAACGTACTGGATAATATAGACCTAATCAATATAACCTTTGATTTCAATAACAGCATTGTGTACTTGACAATCAACGCGCAACACATAGAGCAAGAGGTCAATTTAAAATATTATCTGTAGTCAATGCATGTGTACAAAAACGTTGGTAAGTTTCAATTATAAAAATCGATTACATCTACCATATTATTCATATTATATTGTAATGTTCCTTTCATCCGTTTTATTGCAGTGTGGGGCGACTGTATCCTACGTTTATTTTATAGTATTTAGAGTGCGTAAAAAATAAACAAAGATGGGCAGAAACGGAGAGAAAAGGGACCTGGCAATCGCGGAGTCATTTTTTATTTCCCTGATAAAATACGAGTTGAAACAGCCGTGCAGTGAACCATCAACAGAACTCATTTGCTCTTCACTAATTTGTTACAGGCAGTGTTAAACTGTCCGTCAGAGGAAAAACGATCTCATATTGAGCAGCCAGACAGTGCCGAGTGTCCCTGTATAGCAATCAGGACAATGTGCTGAATTGGCAGTCTAATTATAAATGTGCCATTTAGACTTCCATTGGGCTCCGGTGCCACCTTACCTTATGAGGGAACTTGCACTCTCAACTAACAACAACTGTTCAAAACAAAATACCATTACGAGACCAACTTCACCCGAACAGAGGAACGAGCCGGAGGATTGTTTTTCACCCATGCAGCCTCTCTCACTTAAGATATGATTTTATTATTAGACACCGGATTATTCTGACGGTCTAGACACTATTTGGAAGTAAAATAGGAAAAAGGTGAAGCTGTCTTTAATGAAGGTTTCAGATTCCGCCTACTGAGTGGGCACCGCAATCCTATTGCATTTATTTCAAATATTAAGAAAAAAAAGGAGCATAGGAATATTCCCCGGTAGCAATAGGTCTAGGCTACATTAGGCTATAGAGTCCAGATTTGCAGTGACAGAGATATCCTCTGGATTCCTCCTCTCATACTTTAAGAACGAAGCTATCCATTGTCTGCTTTCTCTGTTTCTATTCAAATTGTTATCACTGCTTGTGCAGAAGTTAGAAAAAAAGCTTTATCTGAGACTGCGAGTGTCTTATTTTGGGAAACACCTTGTAAATGATGAGCTATCTTCACACAACAGACAAGTTCACACGAACTGCGTTGCATTTGTCCTCCCACTACCTTGGTATACAATCGTGTTTTTGTCCAAATCTCAAGTACCTTCAAAAGCCACGTGTGACATTAAAATAGCTAAATATCTGATTATAGCCTAATACGCGGTAAAAGTTATTGTTAAAAAAAATCAAAAAATGAGGGAAACTATATCCAATCTATAACACTTAGAAACAAATAAAATGTCATTATTTTGAATATTTAGCATACAATTAAACCTGTGCATTCACGTATCTGCAATGTATCTATAACCAGATTCACACCTGTCCATGAAAGGGAAAGACAATAGTGCAAAAGAGACAAAAATAATTACACTGATGACTTACGTTAGTCCCTAAAACCGTCCGAGAGCAGCGCTTTGTAGGCTTGTAGGGAAGCCTTGTCCGTGTATATCGTCTCTAAATGGGATAGCCTTTCGAGGAGTAGTTGGATTTAATTGATGGTTTATGCATTATTATAAGATAGATTTGCCTGACCTCCAGTTAAAGTTAAGGCAGAGTGAATTCCCAACCTCCTACAACATAGGAAACAATTACGAATATAAATGTTTTACACTGAATTATAATTCAGGTCGAACGATGAATATAGATTACTTAGAGTTTTGAAGAAAGACAACTAAATAAACCATATGCTCAAGTTCGAAGAAACTTGTAAATCTTGCATCCAGAAAGATCAGGGAGAAAGGAAGGATATGGAAGGGGACCTAGAGCAATGCGCACGTCATTGTCAATGAATAGTACCGCTCTGTGGACAAAGGTGCAATTGCCTCCCAGTCCCACAGGAGGAAGTTATTGAGCATCCGGATAGCAACACCATAACAAAACACACATAACTTGATGATTATTTTTTAAGAGTTGAATTTCGCGACAAGACTTTGTGGATGCGTAACCAACAATGAAATAAAAAGGGTTGCGGGTAATTAATACAGTCTACTCCAAACCTACCTAGCTGTATGTGGCTTAAATCAGTAGCCTAACTGCTCATCCAAGTGAAATATAGAGCTGTTGATATCAATACCTCGAGACGCACAAGTTACACAAGTCTCCTGTGTCGGTAAATAAAACAGGGCATCATTGTTACAGTAGCTATCCAAACCTTTCCAGAGAACGCTTGCGCTTGTCTTTTCACGTACTCTGCTTTCGTTATTGCATTTACCACGAATCTCGCGATTGAGAAGCAATAAATAAGAATGTCATCATATTCCCCTCACAAAAAAACGAGAGAGAAAACAGTTTTAACACCCCTATTGACATGGAATGAAGCGAACTCGGTTACGTACCAACAAAAACAGGCTAAATAACGCAGTTTACATGAAAACACGATTACAACATGTTAAAACTAAGCACGTTTTTACCTTCAGATCAGTCGAGAAAAGAGAGCTGCAGGTCCTAACGGTATCGTATCCCGAGTCGTGTGTTTCACGCTATATTACGTTAAAACACAACGATTACTATCTGTAGAGAAAAGGAAAGATAACTAAAGTCTGTTGTGGTTCCCACTGGCTATATGAGGGGATCCCGTTCTTTCTATGAAGTTTAATTGTCAAAACTGCAAGGAGCTTTTGTTGTTATCTATCCTCTTTATCTCCCTCTCTCTCGGAGACAAGAGAAGACGATGCAGAGCTGTCAATCTTGGCAATCAATGTGAGCGGCCATGTCGCAAGTATTCAAAGCATTTCCCGTCGTGCAACATCAGAAAGAGAGTGGCCAGGGCATTGATCTGAGGAAGGCAAAGAGGCAGGACTCCCCCTCCCAGCCCAGACAAGAGATGCGAAAGAGAGAGAGAGAGAGAGAGAGAGAGAGAGAGCGAGAGCGAGAGCGAGAGGGAGAGAGAGTTTAGTGAGTGATTAGACAGAGGGAGATTTTGCTCTTGATTTGATTAAATTGAAAAAAATATCCGATTATTACACAGCAGCACAATTGAAAGTCGAGACAACATAATTTGCACTTGAACAAACTCCAATAAGAGTTATTGTCCTATTTATCTGTAAAGTGGACTATTTAAGACATTATTTTTTGTATTTTGCCTTACTCTAAATTAATGGAACAATTGTATCAACAGCACATGCCAGAAACGCACTTCAGAGTTGAAGACAGAAAACTACTCGGTTAGGGGTTAGTTATACTGTACCTATAATATAACACTGCTGGCCTTTATAACAGATCAACGGAAGCTTTGATATGAAGTGACGTGTAAAGAACTCGAGTGTCAACCTTACCACTTTATGACAAACGATATTTGGCATAGGCGAAAACAGTCATGTAGTAGGAATACATTGATACATTGTAGCCTATAGCCTATATTGTTAATTTAAGCGTTATATAGACGAAGTATAAGTTAATACAGGAAAGCAAAAGGCAATTAATAAAGTATTCCCCCCCAAAAAATTACCCATAATTTCAAATATAAAATGATAATCTCTCTCAAATAGGGAGCCCGCCTGTTTCTATTCGTCTGATCTGTATAAAATATTATCAATAGCTGCAAGGTTTATGGTGTTAGTTTTAACTCAATATATCACGTTTATAAAATAAACAAATCATTTACTGCAAGTCATTGATTATCCCATGGCTTCCCATTCATAAGAAAACATCTTATGATATTTACACACAACGTTAAGAGATGGATGTGCTATTGTCTTTTCAATACACACAATAGATTATAGACTTTGACGTTTTGTTTTGGTTGACATAGCCTTCAGTTTATGCAAACAAAAAAAACATGTTATTAATGATTGAAACAACCAGTGCTAGGTCAACTTGTTTCAGAAAAGTATTTAAATCGAGAAGCATAAATGTAAAAAAAATATATTGGTAGCCCACCAGAACACTTACTTATTACTTTACATATAATAGGCTACATTTTCAAATGTAAATTAGGTGCCATTTTATATATCAAAATAATATTTGGGTCACTAGGCCTACCAAGGAAATGTTTTCCGCCTCCTTGAACATTCAATATAAAATATTTCAAAGGCTTAAATAGAATGCCTGGCATTTATTATAGGCTAAATTCCATTGAAATTTAGAGGAGTAAAATCACTTCTCAAGAGTTCTACAGTAGCCTGCTATGCATCCTCAAAATCGTAAAAGACAAGAAACAAATGCATAGCCTTCATCAATGGGCTGTATCGACCAATCTCTAGCGGACATAATTAACGACATATAGAACAAACATTTTTCAACAGTAGGCTATATAGCTCGATATTAGATGGACAACTGTTCTGGGGTATAATAGTTCAACACCTTTTGTCAGCTGTAAATGTAGGTAGGCTACAGTGAAGAAAAGTAACGGTCCACCGCGGGGCGATATACAGGCTACAGGTAAGAGGTAAGCACAGGTTGCAGCACACTGAGAGGCACTTGAGTTACGCGCTGTCTTCATCTACACTCAACAGAATCACTATCCCGCACCATCATCAATTAAAATGAATCCCAACAACAATATGACATAAGGAACAATGCGATAGCTTGTTGAAAATATAAAGGAAAAAGTGTGTAATATACAGCACAGACGGACAAAACAAAGTAAGACCAAACCTTTAACACTCGCTTTCAAGAACAGCAGGACAATGGTTTCATTCATTCAATAGGTAAATAAGACAATGTTGTACTTACAATGACAGGGACAGAAGCAGTAGGAAATAATGTTTGTTAACTGAAGAGTCACATAGGGATAAAAAGAGGGGAGGAGAAGACGTGGGAAATAGAGAGAGAGAGAGAGAGAGAGAGAGAGAGAGAGAACACAGCCCCTTCACAAATCTCCTCGCATCTGCTCTGGCTCTTCTCTGTCTTTCATTTTCACATTTTCACATTCGTTTTGTTCAAGAGAAAATCATATCCACACGTCACATCTTTTTATTATTCATTTGGAGCATTACATTCAACACAGCAAACCTAACGCACTGCAAACTTTTCCTCGCAATAAGTGCGTTGTCTCCTTTTGTTCTGAAATATAAATGTATAAGTCAAACCAGTTCATCTTCGCAAATGAAAAAAACTAATGCTCACCAAGCTCCCCAAAACACCTGGAGCAGAATACTCAGGTATTGTTTCATTTGATATATTTTTTATATTGATAAGTTCTACAGGAACAAAGGAGTGTAAGTACTAGTAATGATGGAAAACACTTGTTTTATTATAAAATGGTCCAAGGAGACTTTGCGTGGATTTTCGACTGGATCTTAAACGAGAACGAAGAAACGCATTGCTCTTCAATGACGATGCAGGCAAGAGATTCCTCAAATTTGAAAAACAAGGATATTGGTACATTTTGAATTTCCCTCTGAGGTACAAGATTCAAATGTGTTCTTTCAATTAGTTAGAATTTCAGTGTGGTTAATGTTAAAGACAATTTAAACATATCTTAGCTGTGTAACTATTCGTAAAGTCATATTGTACATAGGCCTACACTGTGTTGAAATCAAGAGGCCTATTGTGTTTTTGATTATGAAAAATTGACGTGTGCGATGCATATTGCTGAGAGCATTGTGTTTAATCATTAATTCATTAACTAAAGTTCTTACTGACATTTCATGTAACATTTTGTATTTTCGTGTTTCATTTATTTAACAGTAGAAAGGTAAGCTAGCGCCATTCAAAGAGCAGTTAAGCGTACTTGTTAGACGTGACTCATACGCCACCTTTCGGTGACTTTGGGAATTTCCTCACAGTAAGTAAACTTAATTTGAAACACAGAGGCAAGACATGGTTTGAGGTAGACAAATTAGTTGATGCCGTTTTGAATTCAACTCCAAGCTACTAAAACAACGCAATTCAATATACTAAATAAATAATATTTACAATTTGTCAGCCTAAAAAGCTTACAGTAACAGATGAACATTTACACCATAATCTGTTCTCATTGAATGTGGCTTAACATGTTTTTTTGGTTCCATATGGCTATGGAGATAACTATAATAATAAGATGCAACTAATTTGATAATTTACAACTCTTGAATACGTCAATTAATTTATAATTGATTAACTGTTGATTACATGGATACATAATTTTTTTCTGTGAAGGAAGTGCAGGAACTGAAGGAAGTGCAGATTATTGGCTCTTGGTCTTCCGGTGCTCATAACCAGGCAACTGCCTGCATAAAGAGAGAGATTGTGTCAGTCCAACTGGTTGGGGTAAGGCAGCAGCATACATCCCATTTGCATATCCTGAGCTACTTTGATGCATCTTGAAATGGAAGTCTAGCCTATTAATATTTGAAAAAGAGAGTGCATGAAAATCAACATTTTTGTTACATTAAATTAACATGTGTTCTTCTCCTGTTCTGCATGGTTAATTAGAGAACACTGTTCTGTCAGAGGATATGAGGGGGTTGCCATGTGATTTGTTGGGTTAGCACCAGAGCCATTCAACAACACGTTACATACATGTCAGCTTCATGTCGGAGTTAGCTTCATGGCAGAGTTTAGCTTCATGGCAGAGTTTAGCTTCATGGCAGAGTTTAGCTTCATGGCAGAGTTTAGCTTCATGGCAGTATCTTTTTAAATCATACATGATTACAGGGGCTCCTGAAAAGGCGTGGAAGCCTCCTCCATATGACATCATCCAGGAAACAAATGACTGCAACAGAAGTTGAGAAAAAAAGGGTTTCAATTCAGATCAGTGATAGAATAATTTATTCAAAGAAATGTGCAAAGACAATGGATATGATTTTCACATACTGTCAGAGTCAAAATGGCATGTCCCTTTGTAGTAAAGCAATAGATGAAAAGGAAACGCGGACCATAAGGTCTAAACTGTAACCTTTTGAACAATAAACACCGCCTCACTACCTTTGTGAGATCAATACAATGACAAAGCAAATGATGGTGTGCATTGCAGAGGAGCCATGAAGAACAGAACATAACAAACTGCAACATATTATGTGGCAGGAAACAAGAAGGGATCATTTAACTGTTGGTGGTCGGAAAACCAATTCATTATGACGTTTTGTGTTGATGGCAAGACTTTAGAAACATTTTAATTATAGATAATAGCTTCATGGGAGGGACATGTGTGCAACATATTTTATCATAATGCTCTGCACTGAACATAGGTCCTTTTCAAGTTGAGGTCTTGATCCTTTGGGAGCTGTCAACAAGATAGGTTTTTATCTCAATAAAGGAATGGCTAACAGGTTGAAGTTGACAATGGTAAACATGACTGAGGACGTTCATTTTAAAGTGTGCCAAAGTATTCCTTGTAATTCTTGGTCAAAGTTAATTGCAAGTTTAAGGTATGTAGTATTTGACATCCTGGCAACTGACTGCACTCAACTGTGTTAGTCTTCAGATAATTGTCAAATGATTGTAAAATAAATTATTCTTTAAAATACACATAAATCTAAAAGACATTGCTACAACTCGCCAGCAGATGGTTTGTAAAAAATATATTTAAAAAAATGTAGGAAACTTCAACAGTGTTAAAAAGAGTTAAATGCACTAGGGGTTATTTTCCAATAATGATGTATTTAGGTCAACACTTTCTGCATAAGTTGAGTCAACACTTTTCTGCATAAGTTGAGTGTTCACAAGCTTTCCTTTATATACAGCGCTAACAGGCCTACTTTCCATGGTTCAAATGTATTCTCAAGGTTGAAAATTTAGCAATAAGGCCCGAGGGGGTGTGGTATATTGGCCATATACCACAAACCCCCAAGGTGCCTTATTGCTATTATAAACTGGTTTCCAACACAAGTATTTTTGCCTCATATCCGTGGTATATTGTCTGAGACTGTATACACAGCTGAAATGCTGTTTTTGGCCAATCAGAATCCAGGACCGAAACTACTCGGTTTATAATGTTCAATAATGTTTCATAGGCCTACATACAGTTAGCTCTTAAGGTAATATCATACCTATACAGCAAAAATAAGACCATTTGATACATGTATCAATGTTATTTGACTTGGCACATACTAAATAGGGTACTGCTAATTTATTTGACTCCAGATACCAAAAGAGAAAGGTCAGAAAGGTCAAATCAATTCCCATATTTCCAGAGCATCATGTATGATGACCCGTCTGTAAACTGGCATTATTGATGGAGTGCTGGTGGGTGCTCTATTGCTTTCACAAACTGACACACTCAATGAACGCTCCACAATCTGGACATGAACCAGGCATAAAGGCCCGACATCCACCATACTTCATTATTAATGAATGCCAAGTTATGTCATTAACTCAAACAACATTTGCATACATGCAAATCCTCCTTCTCCCAATTGGACCTGTAAAGTGGGACACTCTGTTCTCATTAGCTGACCCAAATCTCTTACTTGTAACTCCAAATTTCCTCAAAGTTTAGTCAGGATCTAATATTTCCTTTTAGGTTAACAGGGAATGACTAATGAATCATTTTTAAATAAGGGAATCTACATGCTTTGTCTAATTACATAATGATAAGGACGTCATATTTCAGTATTGAACTACTTAATTACCAATTCATTACTATCTGCACAAACTCCACTAATGCATATTGCTAGCTCACGGGTAAGGCTTGAAGAGTGTTGAAAAATGTGTGAGATTCTTACATGTTAGCAATGTGTCTTCCGTCAGTGATCAGCAGAGTGAAAATGTAGGTTGTTGCCCCTCACATAAAAAGGTTCACTAAAAGTCAAAGGCTTACAACACCTGAACAAACACACAAACACTCGATGATGGAACAATTAACTGCTGCAGATGAAATGGTGGAATGAGATCTCAACTATGGCATGATATGAAAAGTTGGAAAACAGAGCCCTTTACACACAAGCAGTAACCAATACCCAGGTACTCAATTATTAAAACACTAGGAAATGTTCAGTCTTCATGGTGAGGGTGTGTTCTCATCATCATCATCATCTTCATAATGCGTGCTTTGTAGAGGATTAAAAGGGCCTGAAGATGGCACACATCTGCACAACACATACTTGTACCAATAACCAACACTGCAAAACATTTCAGCACGGTGCAGGTTTTTTCTTTTGTGCTTGCAGACAGAGTTGTGCCTTAATTTGAAGTGAAATGTGTTGCTAAGAGGCAGACAAAGTTTGAGCTGCTGCTGGATCAAAGAGGAAGCCCAAGGGCATCTGCTTCATTCATGTACACAAAAAGCCCAATTCATTGTAGGTATTGTAAATGCAAGCCGTTTAAGGAACATGAGAGCAATTCATTGTTTTCTTTAACACAGCATTTTTTAAACATTCATAATCAATCATTTATAGGGTAGAACAACTGTGTTTACATAAACCTGTTACCATATACCGTATTTACAGTGCCTTCAGAAAGTATTCGTACCCCTTGACTTATTTCACATTTTATTTTGTTACAGCCTGAATTCCAAATGGATTAACATTAAAACAAATCTCACATCTACACACCATACACCATAATGACAATATGAAAACATATTTTTATAAATGTTTGCACATTTATTGAAAATGAAATACAGATATATCTAATTTACATAAGTATTCACACCCCTGAGTCAATACTTTGTAGAAGCACTCGTTCTGGGTAAGTCTCTAAGGGCTTTCCACACATAGATTGTGCAACATTTACCCATTATTCTTTTCAAATTCTTCAAGCTCTGTCAAATTGGTGGTTGATCATTGCTAGAAAAACATTTTCAGGTCTTGCCATAGATTTTCAAGTAGATTTCAGTCAAAACTGTAACTCGGCAACTGAGGAACATCCCCTGTCTTCTTGGTAAGAAACTCCAGTGTAGATTTGGCCTTGTGTTTTAGGTTGTTGTCCTGCTGGAAGGTGAATCCATCTCCCAGTGTCTGGTGGAAAGCAGACTGAACCAGGTATTCCACTAGGATTTTGCCTCTACTTAGCTCCATTCTGTATCTTTGAAGTAACTGTGTGTATTGAAACACAATCCAAAATGTAATTCAGAACTTCACCATCCTCAAAGGGATCATCGACATCATTTTCTCTCTCTCCCATCTACAAATAGGTGTCCTTCTTTGTGAGGCATTGGAAGACCTCCCAGGTATTTGTAGTTGAATCTGTGTTTGAAATTCACTGCTTGACTGAGGGACCTTACAGATAATTGTATGTGTGGGGTACAGAGGTGAGGTGGTCATTCAAAAATCATGTTAAACACTATTATGGCACACAGAGTGAGTCCATGCAACTTATTAGTTGACCTGTTAAGCACATTTTTACTCCTGCAATGATTTAGGCTTGCCATAACAAAGGGATTGAATACTTATTGACTCAAGACATTTCAGCTTTCCATTTTTGTCTAAAAACATAATTCCACAATGCCATTATGAGGTATTTTGTTTAGGCCAGTGAAAACAAATCTAAATGTAATCCATTTTAAAATCAGGCTGTAACACAACAAAATGGGGAAAAAGTCTAGGGGTGTTTATACTTTCTGAAGAAAGTGTATTTGTCTACCCTGAAAGAAAGGCTGTGCTGAAGTACAAGTACATTGTTTTAACCATCGAATAAGTTTTATTGCAATAAACTGAGCGAGAATGAGACAAAGTACATACCAATAAATATCAGTCTTAAAAAGTTACTGGTGTATTTGATTATTTTGATAGAATGTAGGCATGTACAGTGTGTTGGGAGAGAATATTCAATAATTCTTAACTGTTCAATAATTGAACACCAGCCCATCCCTTATTAAAGCATGTCTATTGATCTTGAGATGATAAAAGAGCATAAAATACCATTTTAGAATCAAAGTACCTTTTGTGTTGGATCCTTTGGTTCAGCTCATGTACAATCAGAGTCTAGTCAGAGTCCAGTCAGAGTCCAGTCAGAGTCCAGTCAGAGTCCAGTCAGAGTCCAGTCAGAGTCCAGTCAGAGTCCAGTCAGAGTCCAGTCAGAGTCCAGTCAGGATTCTTATGGTGTCTAATAGAGACACTGACTGGACTTTCACTACTAGACCATCCTCCTTGCACACGTCAGCCTTCTAGTGGTCATGGAATATTGTGAATGACACAAAAATTCAAGCTTAAATACTCAGGGCCATGCCCTAAATTGAAACATGCTATACCTGGGACTGGCAAGGGTTAACATGGGGCATGTTTACCAACAAACAGTTCCACCCTGTTACAATCATGTGGGAAGAGAAACCTTCACTGTTTTTCACAGTTGTTTACTCTGGATTTCATATCAAGTTCTCAAATCATTTAGAGTTTCAAAATAACAAAAGGTTGTCCCCCCCAAGTGCTCAGCTACGGGTTTTTGGAGTCATCTGGGAAAGTCAGGAATTCCTTTTTCTATTCATGTACGTTTGAAAACCTCTTCCAAGAGTCAGTGAGGAACATTTTGTAAAGGATTAATGTGTGAGGCCTTGATTACGTTAAAAGAACAAGACAGAATTAGCATAATATGCTCTATTTCATTCTCTTTGAAGTCCAGAGCATAGCATAACCAATGTATATGAACCAGCAGCCAAACGTCAATAAATGGAAATGCCACAATCCTCAGTGGATGGTCTTGGGTGAATTTCTGCAGGAGGAGGAAAAAAACAGCCCATTTATTGCAAAATAAGCAGAATAGCGGATGTGATGGGTCTTATACCCACCAGGACTAGCAGGCACTCTGGGGCCCACACTCCCACTCCTCGAGATGGCATGGAGAGAGAGGAGATGTGGCAGCTCCCACTGTGGAGCTCTGGGAGGTGCATCCCCTCTCTCAGGTGTTTTCAAAGAGTACCATGATACAGACAAGGGTATGTAATTACTCTCCAATTAAAGATAAAGATCTCACAAGGGAGGGAAGAGCAGTTCACTGATCCACCAGACAAAGGAGCCAAGCCTATAAGCAAGATAGCAGAATATGCTATACAAATATGTTGAACTGTAGAATTATGTATAGGACTGACAGACAATTGCAATTGGTTCTAGTCATGACTTTTATATAGCTGACCTTCCATTTACAGAACATGTGAAAAAGTAACTTGCAAAAAGCTTAGAATCATAATTCCATCATCTTTGATTCGTAAGTTCAATGCCATGTTCGTCTCAAGAGGTTTCTTTTACAAAGTAAAAGATCTTTCACTTAAATATATAAATTCTATGCTTCAGATACACCACTGTTATTACTACCCACCACCTTCCCAGTTGAAAATGTAGACACAGAATAAAAAATACCCTTTAAGAAAGAGAAGCTTTGAACTAAAGAAACATTTCAAGGTTTTCTGTATTGAAAGTTTGCCTCATTTGGTTTGAGCCTGTAAAGTTGGATTCCCTTCTCAGATAATAGAATGAAATGTAACAGGGCAAAGCAATCAATAGGAATGTTCAAAAAGAATCCTTGGAGCTGTGATGAGGCTACATGTTGTACTTTTTGGTCAGCATGAAGAGAAGGTTATCAGAACTGGCACAAGATAAAGGGTTTTGAAGATTCCAACACAGTCAACCATATTATTCAACTGTCATCCACAGAGTAGTACAATTATTAAACTGGCGCAATAACATATTATTTAAATTAAATACTGTACAATAGGCTATAAGACCTAAGAGTTTTGGGGGTTCACATTCTCTGAATACCTTAGTATATCGATATCATTTTAAAATGATTATTATGACTACTGCATGAGTCGGTTGTCTGAAGACAAAACATTTGATGAGGCAAACGTCATGTTAATATCTTTAATATTTACATTTTTAAGAATTATCATTGTGCAACCTGCCTAAGCTATCCAGAAAATATTATGTTCAATGTTATTCTCCTCCCAATGTTGTAAGCAAAAATAAAAATCCATTTGGCAAGCCATTAAGAGACTGGCAGTGCTAGATACAAACACAAATGACATTTCAAGTGATTTGGTGTAAGAATATGGTCTGAGTTTTGACAAAAATACAATCAACATGACACATGTTCAGTACCTTATCATGTTCATATCGACCTTCTAGTTGGTGAATACTCTCATTAACTTAAAAAGTTCCCTCCAAATTCAGATCACACTGCAATACAAAACATTCTCACCTTGAAAATATCTCTTTCAGTTCTTCACTATGATACAGTATAATGCTAAAAGTGCAATAACATGTATGGGATTAACATCTGTTAGACACTTCCAAAGTTAATTTGCACAGCAGCTTTCACGGCAGACATACATTTTCTTAAGAAAATAGTTACTTCATTTTAGCTCCTAAAAATGCATCAGCGAGTAAGTCCTGCTGCGTGCTACTGAGGGCAGGTTAAATGTTCACTAACACTCGTCTACTGTATAACAGTGTAACTGTCAGCACCAAACAAAGTCTTTCTTTCTTCAAGAATCCAGGTTGTATTGTCATCATGGAACAGCACCTTAGTGTCCAGAAAGCGCATTGGCTGAGGGAAAATCAACAAAACACATCAAGTTAGTTTAGGAAGACTGAGAAATTCTAGAAAACCAAGCAGAATGGAAGAATGGGGGGAAATGAAGAATACATTCTTAGCTGGGATTCAATCAAACAGTATTAGCAGGATTTTAGGCTAGTAAAATAAAAGTATATATATATATATATATATATATATATATATATATATATATATATATATATATATATATATATATATATATATATATATATATATATATATATATATATATACACACTTATAAAAAAAAATATCAAATACCATGGTCTTACTGAATACCAAAGTACAGTACTGTACATGGGTAAAGGTTATTAACCTAAACGCATCCCAGCCACAATGAAGATGATGCAGCAGAACTCACCACAACATAAAGTGCATCATACAACACACCAGATCTTTTAAAGGGAATATTAGTCTCATAGAAAACCATGAGAAAACCACCTTTTTGGAAAGCAAGAAAGACAAAACCCAAAATACCCAACATATGGAATTAATGAATCATTGTATCTTACTACATGGTGAACTGGTAAACATTCTCTGCGCTCTGTCTTTCTGTACAGCATGTCACATAGTAGAAGAATTTTGAGTCATTTATTTCCCTCAAACTCAACTCACAACAAACTTGAAGCAACTGAATGAATTGCTACAGTGTACTGTTAAACCAAGCGGTGAAAACAACAGTCATACAACAACGTCATACTGTGTGTGAGACTGATTCAGTGAACACCGTTTGTTTCTTTTAGAACACATACAGGAGCTGTATCTTTAGGTATCCTTTGGAAACAAACATAGCTGTCGTTTACTCTACAACTATTTCATTTCCAAATATATATGTATGTAAGTGCAGATTGTAGGCTTGGCTGTGCATACTGAACCATTTCTAAACACATTGTCTGCATCCCAAATAGCATCCTATTCACTACATAGGTCCTATGGGTCATGGTCAAAAGTAGTGCACTATATAGGGAATAAGGTGTTATTTGGGCATTTCCAAATGTCCACACATCATAACCTCTGACCCCGACCCTTTCAGCTGAGCAGCATACATGGATGAAGAAGGAAACAGGACAGGGTTGGTGACAGACACCAACAAGGTGGAAGACACCAAATATACACAAAGACATGCACACAGTCCCACACATATTGCAGAGTGCCATGGATAAGGAAGGGGATCGGGTTAGTCGTCAAGGATAGCCAACATGATTGCATGATTGAGCCAGTACAGTAGAGAGCCTGAGAGTGCCACAGGCCAAAGTTAACTGGACACACTCACACAGTATCATGATCAGTCCCAATGTGTTTGCACATTAAAAATAGTGTCACTTTTATTTTTCTCCCTGTTCTACATGTTTTGGTGAATACTGTTAGCAGTCTACAGATGGTGAGATAATTGGTGTTGTGGAATACAGCTGTGAACACTTGTTCCACTGTCAAGGTGCTGAAGCAAAAGGTGTCTCATTTCTTTGTTAATTGCACACAATGCTCACGTAGCTAGTGGCATTTGATGCCCCCTTACCCTGCCCAACACACATTTTAGATAAAGTTACAATAACAATTTACAGACAATTAGCACATTAAGATTAGCTGGCTGCCTGCAGATGTGTGGATATGCTGACGGTAATGAGACGGGTGATCTACTACCTTCCGAATTACAACAGTGCGGTGATCATGCAGACAGAGAGGTGTGAAGCAGCACCCATGTTAGGGAGAATTAGTGAAGCCTCAATCCCATTAGCATGCTGTTAGTCCTTACTTTGTTTGCTCTGATTAGACAAACGAGAAGTGAAATCCGTTGCTTAGAGGAGGAGGAGGGGGAGGTGCCTGAGAGACAGGAGGAAGAGGAGGAGGAGGAGGAGGTGGAGGGACAGTGGGGATGTTAGGGTGCAGTGGTACTACTGAGAAGTAGATACAGAAGAAGAAGAAGAAGAGGAAGACAGAGGAAGAGGAGAACAGGATATTAGTCACATTAGGAGCAGCACTGGCAAATCCAAAGGCAGTATTGTGTTCGAGACCACCTAAAGTGAGACCGATTCAAGACCAAGACTTGGGAGGGGGGCGACCAGAAAAATGTGATTCGAATTCAAGAACATGGTTGTAATTGTGTCAAATCGCAACCATAATTGTCCAGTATTTCTGTGTTGATATTTCAGAAGAACATATGGATGGTGTAGACATTCAGAATGGTGACAATATGCTGCTGAGGAAAACAGAGAGACACTCCACTAAGGATCCCTTACCCAAACAGGTCTATAATAGATACAAAGACAAAATATACAGTATTACATCTTCGCCAACAATACTACAACACAGGGACAAGACTGAGACACCCCACATGTGTGTTGGCGCCCCCCCCCCTTGGGTTGTGCCGTGGCGGAGATCTTTGTGGGCTATACTCGGCCTTGTCTCAGGATGGTAAGTTGGTGGTTGAAGATATCCCTCTAGTGGTGTGGGGGCTGTGCTTTGGCAAAGTGGGTGGGGTTATATCCTTCCTGTTTGGCCCTGTCCGGGGGGGTCATCGGATGGGGCCACAGTGTCTCCTGACCCCTCCTGTCTCAGCCTCCAGTATTTATGCTGTATTTATTCTGCAGTAGTTTATGTGTCGGGGGGCTAGGGTCAGTTTGTTATATCTGGAGCACTTCTCCTGTCCTATCCGGTGTCCTGTGTGAATTTAAGTATGCTCTCTCTAATTCTCTCTTTCTTTCTCTCTCTCTCTTGGAGGACCTGAGCCCCAGGACCATGCCTCAGGACTACCTGACATGATGACTCCTTGCTGTCCCCAGTCCACCTGGCTGTGCTGCTGCTCCAGTTTCAACTGTTCTGCCTGTGATTATTATTATTTGACCATGCTGGTCATTTATGAACATTTGAACATCTTGGCCATGTTCTGAAATACTCTCTACCCGGCACAGCCAGAAGAGGACTGGCCACCCCACATAGCCTGGTTCCTCACTAGATTTCTTCCTAGGTTTTGGCCTTTCTAGGGAGTTTTTCCTAGCCACCGTGCTTCTACACCTGCATTGCTTGCTGTTTGGGGTTTTAGGCTGGGTTTCTGTACAGCACTTTGAGATATCAGCTGATGTACGAAGGGCTATATAAATACATTTGATTTTGATTGATGTGGTCTCTAGACTGGTCTCAAATACTACAACACAGGGACAAGACTGAGACACCCAACATGTGGTCTACAGACTGGTCTCAAATACTACAACACAGTGACAAGACTGAGACACCCCACATGTGGTCTCTAGACTGGTCTCAAATACTACAACACAGTGACTAGACAGACACCCCACATGTGGTCTCCAGACTGGTCTCAAATACTACAACACAGGGACAGGGGCTGGCTGGGGCCACTCCCACCATGCCCAATAACACACAAGACACTAATCCAACTTGAACACTAAACATACCTTATAGTAAAACACCACACCATATAAGATGACACTTCAATCAATTATCATGTAGCTGCATGTCAATAAAATGCCCATGTTTATGAATTATACATTATCCTATTGAAATAAGTTTCTTTCAATGGGATTATGTAGAAGTTTCTTTCAATTCAGGGATTTGAAAAGTGCACCCACACACCTTCCTTTTATACCAAAGAGTTGAGAAAAAAAACGTTGATTTGGTCTGACAATTTGGTGTGATGTATTCTGACATTTCTCTATGCTGGAAAGATTGTTAGAATTGTTGACTCTGCTCTTCTGTGCATATTAAGGTCCATCATATCCTGACGCTTGAGTGTAAGTCTGTGTGACAGAGAGAGAGAAGAGAAAGAGAGAGAAGAGTGAGAGAAAGAAAGAGAACGAGAGAGGAGGAGAGAGAGAGACGCAGCTCATCTAAAGGGCTGCTACTGATGATGCTACTGGAAGAGTGAACCTGCCTGCTGCAAGGTAAAGATGAAAAGTGATCTGGGTGTCTTTTATGAGGGTTCAGAACCGTGTTCAAAGAGCCAGCTACGAGAGGATGCAGTTGAGAGCCTGAGCACAGTCTTACTGGGTCATTGATCAGCCTCACAAAATATCCTCATCAAGAGAATCCTCCCCGTCTGAAAGATTAGACACGGATCGCAATTATCTCTGTCTTTACTCATAAGGCCCACACTTATAAGAAATAATATTGAGTTATTAGGAGATGAACGGCCTGATAGCCCGGCTTTGCACCTTTCCGCTCCCCTCCTCCATCATCCACAGAGCACTCTTGAAAGCGAGCTACCCTCTGTTTATGCCTTCTTCAGCTATCCAGGGGATGTCAATGTGATGCAAGGTAGATTTTACTGATATTGTCAGACACATACTTGAAAGATAATCATTTCTGAAAGTGTTTGGCCCTGACATGACGAACATCCACACAAGAGTGTCAGTCTCTTAGAATCTGTGCATGAACCAAAAAGGGGAGGACTAGGTACTCAATCATAAGTATAGTTATTGGAAATGACACATGATTGGTAGAAGTTCTACCACCAAGTTCAGTTCCGTTCATGTTTGAAGAGTGAAGACTAAAACATATTGTGGAAGTTTGTAGTGAGAAGATGACCAGTTATTCAGAACATTCATGCATGTCTATCAACACCTTCTACAAAATATAATTTGACGTTTGGAAATGTTGGAAACCTTTTATGTATACAAATTCAAAGAAGAGTCACTGAGAGCATCAAACAGTCCTTTTCTTTGATCCCATGCAGTCATGACTTTCTCCCAGCCTCTGATACATTAGTGTTGGTATTACTGCAGACTAGATGCAGAGTGTGTGTTGGTATTACTACAGACTAGATGCAGAGCGTGTGTTGGTATTACTACAGACCTGGTGCAGAGTGTGTGTTGGTATTACTGCAGACTAGATGCAGAGTGTGTGTTGGTATTACTACAGACCTGGTGCAGAGTGTGTGTTGGTATTACTACAGACCTGGTGCAGAGTGTGTGTTGGTATTACTGCAGACTAGATGCAGAGTGTGTGTTGGTATTACTACAGACTAGATACAGAGTGTGTGTTGGTATTACTACAGACTAGATACAGAGTGTGTGTTGGTATTACTGCAGACTAGATGCAGAGTGTGTGTTGGTATTACTGCAGACTAGATGCAGAGTGTGTGTTGGTATTACTGCAGACTAGATGCAGAGTGTGTGTTGGTATTACTACAGACTAGATGCAGAGTGTGTGTTGGTATTACTACAGACTAGATGCAGAGGGTGTGTTGGTATTACTGCTGACTAGATGCAGAGTGTGTGTTGGTATTACTACAGACCTGGTGCAGAGTGTGTGTTGGTATTACTGCAGACTAGATGCAGAGTGTGTGTTGGTATTACTACAGACTAGATGCAGAGTGTGTGTTGGTATTACTACAGACTAGATGCAGAGTGTGTGTTGGTATTACTACAGACTAGATGCAGAGGGTGTGTTGGTATTACTGCAGACTAGATGCAGAGTGTGTGTTGGTATTACTACAGACCTGGTGCAGAGTGTGTGTTGGTATTACTACAGACTAGATGCAGAGTGTGTGTTGGTATTACTACAGACTAGATGCAGAGTGTGTGTTGGTATTACTACAGACCTGGTGCAGAGTGTGTGTTGGTATTACTGCAGACTAGATGCAGAGTGTGTGTTGGTATTACGGCAGACTAGATGCAGAGTGTGTGTTGGTATTACTACAGACTAGATGCAGAGTGTGTGTTGGTATTACTGCAGACTAGATGCAGAGTGTGTGTTGGTATTCTGGCAGACTAGATGCAGAGTGTGTGTTGGTATTACTGCAGACTAGATGCAGAGGGTGTGTTGGTATTACTACAGACTAGATGCAGAGGGTGTGTTGGTATTACTACAGACTAGATGCAGAGTGTGTGTTGGTATTACTGCAGGCTAGATGCAGAGTGTGTGTTGGTATTACTACAGACTAGATGCAGAGTGTGTGTTGGTATTACTACAGACCTGGTGCAGAGTGTGTGTTGGTATTACTACAGACTAGATGCAGAGTGTGTGTTGGTATTCCGGCAGACTAGATGCAGAGTGTGTGTTGGTATTACTGCAGACTAGATGCAGAGGGTGTGTTGGTATTACTACAGACTAGATGCAGAGGGTGTGTTGGTATTACGGCAGACTAGATGCAGAGTGTGTGTTGGTATTACTACAGACTAGATGCAGAGTGTGTGTTGGTATTACTACAGACTAGATGCAGAGTGTGTGTTGGTATTACTGCAGGCTAGATGCAGAGTGTGTGTTGGTATTACTGTAGACTAGATGCAGAGTGTGTGTTGGTATTACTGTAGACTAGATGCAGAGTGTGTGTTGGTATTACTGCAGACTATATGCAGAGTGTGTGTTGGTATTACGGCAGACCTGGTGCAGAGTGTGTGTTGGTATTACGGCAGACTAGATGCAGAGTGTGTGTTGGTATTACGGCAGACTAGATGCAGAGTGTGTGTTGGTATTACTGCAGACTAGATGCAGAGTGTGTGTTGGTATTACTACAGACTAGATGCAGAGTGTGTGTTGGTATTACTACAGACCCGGTGCAGAGTGTGTGTTGGTATTACTGCAGACCTGGTGCAGAGTGTGTGTTGGTATTACTGCAGACTAGATGCAGAGTGTGTGTTGGTATTACTACAGACCTGGTGCAGAGTGTGTGTTGGTATTACTATAGACCTGGTGCAGAGTGTGTGTTGGTATTACTGCAGACTAGATGCAGAGTGTGTGTTGGTATTACTACAGACTAGATGCAGAGTGTGTGTTGGTATTACTACAGACCCGGTGCAGAGTGTGTGTTGGTATTACTGCAGACTAGATGCAGAGTGTGTGTTGGTATTACTATAGACCTGGTGCAGAGTGTGTGTTGGTATTACTACAGACCTGGTGCAGAGTGTGTGTTGGTATTACTACAGACCTGGTGCAGAGTGTGTGTTGGTATTACTATAGACCTGGTGCAGAGTGTGTGTTGGTATTACTGCAGACTAGATGCAGAGTGTGTGTTGGTATTACTACAGACCTGGTGCAGAGTGTGTGTTGGTATTACTACAGACCTGGTGCAGAGTGTGTGTTGGTATTACTGCAGACTAGATGCAGAGTGTGTGTTGGTATTACTATAGACCTGGTGCAGAGTGTGTGTTGGTATTACTACAGACCTGGTGCAGAGTGTGTGTTGGTATTACTACAGACCTGGTGCAGAGTGTGTGTTGGTATTACTACAGACCTGGTGCAGAGTGTGTGTTGGTATTACTACAGACCTGGTGCAGAGTGTGTGTTGGTATTACTACAGACCTGGTGCAGAGTGTGTGTTGGTATTACTACAGACCTGGTGCAGAGTGTGTGTTGGCATTACTGCAGAGTGTGTGTCCTGTTGTGTGTGTTGGTATTACTGCAGACAGTGTGTCCTGTTGTGTGTGTTGGTATTACTGCAGACAGTGTGTCTAGTTGTGTGTGTTGGTATTTCTGCAGACAGTGTGTCCGGTTGTGTGTGTTGGTATTACTGCAGACAGTGTGTCTAGTTGTGTGTGTTGGTATTACTGCAGACAGTGTGTCTAGTTGTGTGTGTTGGTATTACTGCAGACAGTGTGTCTAGTTGTGTGTGTTGGCATTACTGCAGAGAGTGTGTCCGGTTGTGTGTGTTGGTATTACTGCAGACAGTGTGTCCTGTTGTGTGTGTTGGTATTACTGCAGACAGTGTGTCTAGTTGTGTGTGTTGGTATTACTGCAGACAGTGTGTCCGGTTGTGTGTGTTGGCATTACTGCAGACAGTGTGTCCGCTTGTGTGTGTTGGTATTACCTGCGACCTGCTTGCTCTTGAGGGAGGCCTCTGAGGCCAGGGCGTAAGACATGGTGATGATCCTCTCTTGCTTCAATAGGGCTGAGTCCAGACCCACCACCTCTGGCTGGTCCACCGCCAAAGAGGGCCCCGCCAGGATCTGAACACTAATCACACGGACACACACACACCATTACACAATTAATTGAATGGCCTATCAAACTGATCTTCCATATTGGCCCGGTGAGTAGTGGTGGTGCTGTAATATACCTGGACTTGGCCAGAATGTTCTTGATGCGCTCCATGTTGCGATGGCGAGCCTCCACCTCCTGAGGGCTGAGAGGTTCCTCAGGCTCTGTGTCTATGTAGCGCTCAGGGATTAACACCTTCTGAGGTTTGGCCAGCTACACACAGAGAAACACACACAGTAGAGGTTTCCTACTAACAGCTATTCAACTCTAGTACCATTACTGTAGGGATTAGGGAATATAACCATTGAAGCTGAAAACAAGTCTATTCAATTGTTTAAACAACATTGTGAAAGTACTAAGTCCTTAATGAAATGTTAAAGTGACCAGCTCTGACTTGGTGAGGTTTGATGGTGGAGGTGGTGAGGGTCAGGCTGTACCTCTCGGCTGAGGTCCAGGTCATAGTCCAGCGTCTCCAGGTCCACCTCCTGGGTAAGTGTGGACGTGGCTGTAGAGCGGAGGGTCAGCCACTCATCTGACTGGGACCGAGGTCTATCACTGTGCTCTGCTGGACACTCCTCACCCTGGACGACGCCCCGCGCCTCCTCCCCCTGCACAGCCCGCTCCAGCAACTGCAGGTCAAACTCCTGCTCTCGCCTCCACTGGAGGAGGAGGGGTAGACAGACATGACAGTTACACACAAACACTACTGCTTCACAGACACAACAGTTACACACCAACACAACCATACTGCTGCTTCACAGACAACAGTTACACACCAACGCAACCATACTGCGGCTTCACAGACACAACAGCTACACACCAACACAACCATACTGCTGCTTCACAGACACAACAGCTACACACCAACACAACCATACTGCTGCTTCACAGACAACAGTTACACACCAACGCAACCATACTGCGGCTTCACAGACACAACAGCTACACACCAACACAACCATACTGCTGCTTCACAGACAACAGTTACACACCAACGCAACCATACTGCGGCTTCACAGACACAACAGCTACACACCAACACAACCATACTGCTGCTTCACAGACAACAGTTACACACCAACACAACCATACTGCTGCTTCACAGACAACAGTTACACACCAACGCAACCATACTGCTGCTTCACAGACAACAGTTACACACCAACGCAACCATACTGCGGCTTCACAGACACAACAGCTACACACCAACACAACCATACTGCTGCTTCACAGACAACAGTTACACACCAACGCAACCATACTGCGGCTTCACAGACACAACAGTTACACACCAACACAACCATACTGCTGCTTCACAGACAACAGTTACACACCAACACAACCATACTGCGGCTTCACAGACACAACAGTTACACACCAACACAACCATACTGCTGCTTCACAGACAACAGTTACACACCAACGCAACCATACTGCGGCTTCACAGACACAACAGTTACACACCAACACAACCATACTGCTGCTTCACAGACAACAGTTACACACCAACACAACCATACTGCGGCTTCACAGACACAACAGTTACACACCAACACAACCATACTGCTGCTTCACAGACAACAGTTACACACCAACACAACCATACTGCGGCTTCACAGACACAACAGTTACACACCAACACAACCATACTTCTGCTTCACAGACACAACAGTTACACACCAACACAACTATACTGCGGCTTCACAGACACAGCAGTGATACACCAAAACAACTACATTATTAGTCCCCTTTCCAACTGTTGACTCAGGATTTGTTGCTACAATTTCAAGGCAACATCCAGTGTGAGACTCTACAGACATTGATGTGTTCTCCTCTGTAGCTATACTGTATATTGTGCATTTTCCCTTAAAAAAAAAAAGAAGATATTTCTGTGTGTTTTCCATTCAAACAATGGCATACAATATGACAAATGCAACACTATTCTCCACAGGCAAAACCACCAGCGTGTACAGGACTGTTGATAGGGGTGCAGTACGAGTGCTAAGCTCTCAGACCACAGCATGCATCACTCTACTTGTGCAGTCAGTGATTAGGGAGAAGATGAGGAGGAGAGAGGGATCCATCTAGCTACATCCATTTACATGTACATATTGGTCCCAGGCATCATTGTGCTTACTAGGCGAAAATAAAAATGCCCAGTGCAGAAAATACCACAAATACATATTTAATAGACATGCAATGAAGAAAAAACACATGGCAAGCATGCATTATTATGAAAATGTGTGTTTATTTCTTATTTGCAAACCTCTACATTAAATATGTGGAGAAGAGGGAGGGAGCTTAGTGATCCTCCATTTGCAGATTAACAGAGAAATAATACGCTGACTTGAGTTCTGATGCGACTGTAAATGATTGGCACAATGGATACATGTACTTTACATTAGGCATTGCTGTATGTAGAGTCTGTTAACAAGGAGAGATACGTGGTGGTAAGATCCACAAGTCGCCACAATCAGAACTGCATTCACACTGCTCAAGTCACGCCGTAGAAGCTTTTACTCATATGCAAAGACTAATCGACTAAAAAGCACAGATTTAGACGGATGTTGCGTCGTATCAAACTCCAGGCAATTTAAATGTAAATGCTAATGAGTCAATAGATGATCATTAGAAAATGTTTAATCCAGCAGTCTATATCCACACTTGTAATGATTAGAGAGCTCTTTAAAATGGCAGTGAAAATAAATGTCGTTTTTTTTTAATCTGCAGGATTGTGTATGTTTTGTCTGAGCAGCACAATGAGACCTGGTTAGAGAATGACAGACCGTTCTAGAAGAAGGGTATGTGGTTAGTATCTTAGCAGTGGGCTGCACTAGTGGAGTGATAGGAACACAGACTGAAACACTGTCATGGAGCCTGAGAGTAGGTCAAACTGCAGTTTAGTCAGGGTGGGACAGATTGAGAGAGTTATTAGCTGCGGTGTGTATCTCCAGTATTGAGGTAACATTAGAGAATAGCTGAGATAACACTTGTTGTTTGGCCAGGGGTGGGTGTACGGAGGAGAGAGGTAATGGCTATGGGCCGTTAATGCAGCAGTAGGGACATGATTCAGTGTAGCACAATCAATCACCTACAATCAACCCCCACAAAGCTGATTTACTGGAACTGCATTAATGCATCAGTGTTTAGTACTAATAATTCACATAAAGATTTTCACAAGCTAACCAACAAAAAGCACTTTGACACATTTAAAGATGGCCGACATATAAGAATGCTGTTTCCATCTCCCAGGGCCTTTAATAGAGTTGAGGAAGTGAGGTTATCATAGAGTCTACTTCATTACAGACAGACTGTAGTCTAATGAAAGGATTGAGAGATATTCTCATAATGCAATCATTTTCTTGCGATGGAGTCAAGGACATTTGAAATCAGGGGCCCCGTCTATTCTGTCCTTTCTGTTATTGCATATTCATAGTCCTTCACTTCCTAGGTGAGAACACCAGGAGTTCCACCTGCATGTCACACCACAGCATCTCTCACACAATCACAGCAGTCAATTCTCACACCCACTTACCTGCTGCACCAGCTAGTTCAGGCCAACTCACACACTCAAACTCACATCAACGGCACTATGAAAACCCTACGCAACTGAAATGTATTAGTGGTCGCATGCATTGTTACTTCTGCATGCATTGTAGCTGTAGCTCTAATGGTCATGCTTTAGGCGTGTGAGGCGTAGCGCTAACGTACTGAGCCCAGGTCTGCGGAAAGGGGGCGTTGCTGTGATGATGAGGAGGAGGAGGCTTGTGATGAAGAGGCCTGGTATTCTCCTTGACTCAGGGTCCTCTTGCGCTGGCGGACCAGAGCTTTCTGGTGCCTCTTCATCCTCTGCAGCTGCTCCTCAGCACTCATCCTCCCCCTGCTCTGCAGCACATCCCCAGAGTACAGACGCTCCAAGGCACTCTTTGGTCTCTCCTGAGAGGAGGGAGGGAGGGCATAAATTAACACAGCTCACGACACCAGCAAGAGAGAGCGGGAGGGAGGGAGCAGGGAGAGGGAGAGGATTGCAAAGGAAGAGAAGGAGAGGGAGAGCAGATTAAACGAAAGACGAGGAATGGGTTAGAGGAGGCTGAAGAGAGAGAGTTTAGGTGCCACCATCATTCTACATTAGATCAAGATGCAAAAAAGTCTGGGAGTTTTTAACAACGAGAGCTTTAGAATGTTGAAGAAATCCCATTAAAGTGGATGATTTTGTGGGGGGTGAGCACAAAAAGCTTAATAGTTTAAAAGTATACATTTTATCAAAAAGCTGTATACAAGAACACTATTCCAGACCGGTAAGCATGTTTTAAATTTTGAATGGGGTTTCTAGCTAAATCTCGGCCTGCACTCCCTGACACTGAGTTCTCAGTCCATGATGCAACATTAAAGAGGTTCTCCTGTACTTGTGTACACTTTTTAGCCAGTAAATCTGAAAGCTGCGCTCACAAGTCAAAAGTGGTCCCTGAAAATTAAGTACCACGGCACATACACTATATATACAAAAGTATGTGGACATCTCTTCAAATTAGTGGATTCTGTTATTTCAGCCACACCCGTTGCTGACAGGTGTATAAAATCGAGCACACAGCCATGCAATCTCCATAGACATTGGCAGTAGAATGGCCTTACTGAAGAGCTCAGTGACTTTCAACATGAGACCGTCATAGGACGCCACCTTTCCAACAAGTCAGTTCGTCAAAGTTCTGACCTGCTAGAGCTGCCCCGGTCAACTGTAAGTGATCTTATTGTGAAATGTAAACATCTAGGAGCAACAGCGTCTCAGCCGTAAAGTGGTAGGCCACACAAGCTCACAGAACGGGACCGCCGAGTGCCGTCCTCGGTTCCAACACTCACTTTTGAGTTCCAAACTGCCTCTGGAAGCAACATCAGCACAAGAACTGTTTGTCGGGAGCTTCATGAAATCAGTTTCCATGGATGAGCAGCTGCACATAAGCCTAAGATCACCATGTGTAATACCAAGCGTCGGCTGGAGTGGTGTAAAGCTCGCCGCCATTGGACTCTGGAGCAGTGTAAAAATGCGTTTTCTGAAGTGATGAATCACGCTTCACCATTTGGCAGTCCGACGGACGAATCTGGGTTGCCAGGAGAACGCTACCTGCCCGAATGCATAGTGCCAACTGTAACGTTTGGTGGAGGATAAATAATGGTCTGGGGCTGTTTTTCATGGTTCTGGTTAGGCCCCTTAGTTCCAGTTTAGGGAAATCTTAACGCGACAGCATACAATGACATTCTAGACGATTCTGTGCTTCCAACTTTGAGGAAACCGTTTGGGGAAGGCCCTTTCCTGTTTCAGCATGACAATGCCCCCGTGCACAAAACGAGGTCATACAGAAATGGTTTGTTGAGATCGGTGTGGAAGAACTTGACTGCCCTGCACAGAGCCCTGATTCTCAACCCCATCGAACACCGCCCAACATCAGTGGCCGACCTCACTAATGCTCTTGTGGCTAAATGGAAGCAAGTCCACGCAGCAAAAGTCTTCCCGGAAGTTTTGTGGCTGCTACAGCAGCAAAGACGGGACGAACTCCATATTAATGCCCATGATTTTGGAATGAGATGTTTGACGAGTGTCCACATACTTTTGGTGATGGAGATATGTGCATGTGGGTAACAATGTAGGTAAAATGTCGCAGCACAGCTTCCAGAATTTGTTTTGCTTTCAATCTCGGGATTTCGTGGCTAATTGAACTAAGTAATTCTTCTCATATTATGCATGCATGATCTACATATTGACACATCAAGCCCAAAGCGGGAGGTATAAAAATACTTAGTAGTCGCCAAAGTTCCGGAGCATGTCTTTAAACCAGTCATTCATTAGCATTGCATAGGCTGTCTTGCACCCCCTCAAGTTGTAGATGATAGGTTATTTAAAAGGCGGCTGAAATTCCTGATTTGGCCTCGTTTGAGATTTGGTTCATTAAGAAATGCTAGCGGCCATGACTGAATTCAAACGTGAGTTGATTTCGGGATGTAGTTTGATGTGGGTGTTTTGTGTGTGTGTGTGTTCGCAGGTGGGAAGAGTTAGCCAAATTCTTTTGGCTGGTGTGCGACTGTGGCAAAGTTGGTTTGACTTTGGATAGCCCATCTCCCGTCTATGTAGGTACCGTCAATAAACTACAACGTAAATTAGACAATATTTTTATGTTAGATTTTAATAGTTGTATATGAATTTCTACAATTTATAGTGTTTTGAGATTTTTAAATCATTGAGCTATTGGAATTTTTACATACTGTCCCATAGCAATCTGCAAAGTCAAACCACATTTACCAAGGGCATTACGATCGGGTCGTGTGCAGCTGCACTCGGAACTGATTATTACTTGTGTGCTGCTGCACTGGCTGCTGCACACAACCAACCTTCATTTACGTTGTGACATACTCCGGTGCAAAACTCAGTTTTGGGCAAGACTCACTTTATGACCAAAAGTATTCTATTTACACTTTGTAATACATTTTTACAGTAGAATAAATGCTTCTGACTCACATTTAGGCCACATAGGCTTTTTTCTAAATGAAAAGTTGTTTTTTTAGGGGCAGTTACTCTTTAATGTGACTTGCTCAGAAGTCACACTTTAAATAATGAACTTATTTTAGATTTTCTCTTTGGAACACAATGTTTCATGCACCATTCAAATGTACAGGCCGAGATTAAGCTAGAAACCCCATTCAAATGTACAGGCCGAGATTAAGCTAGAAACCCCATTCAAATGTACAGGCCGAGATTAAGCTAGAAACCCTATTCAAATGTACAGGCCGAGATTAAGCTAGAAACCCCATTCAAATGTACAGGCCGAGATTAAGCTAGAAACCCCATTCAAATCTACAGGCCGAGATTAAGCTAGAAACCCCATTCAAATGTACAGGCCGAGATTAAGCTAGAAACCCTATTCAAATGTACAGGCCGAGATTAAGCTAGAAACCCCATTCAAATGTACAGGCCGAGATTAAGCTAGAAACCCCATTCAAATGTACAGGCCGAGATTAAGCTAGAAACCCCATTCAAATGTACAGGCCGAGATTAAGCTAGAAACCCCATTCAAATGTACAGGCCGAGATTTAGCTAGAAACCCCATTCAAATGTACAGGCCGAGATTAAGCTAGAAACCCCATTCAAATGTACAGGCCGAGATTAAGCTAGAAACCCCATTCAAATGTACAGGCCGAGATTAAGCTAGAAACCCCATTCAAATGTACAGGCCGAGATTAAGCTAGAAACCCCATTCAAATGTACAGGCCGAGATTAAGCTAGAAACCCCATTCAAATGTACAGGCCGAGATTAAGCTAGAAACCCCATTCAAATGTACAGGCCGAGATTAAGCTAGAAACCCCATTCAAAATGTAAAACATGCATGCCGGTCTGGAATAGTATTCTTGTAAAATGTATCCTTTTTAAACTATTAAGCTTTTTGTCCTCCCCCCCAAAAAAGTCATCCACTTTAATGGGATTTCTTCAACATTCTAAAGCTCTCATTGTTAAAAACTACCAGACTTCCAACATTCTATTCATTGTAAACAATGTGACTTTCCAAACAATTTAGACAAAAACTTAGAGAAGGGAATCTTGGTCTGTATCTCTGCTATTTAAATCTGAAACCAGAACAGAAATATATTCGACCAATCAAACGATACAGCTGCTTTAGTAAAACCGCATCAACTGCTTTTTCTCTCAATGTTTTGAAACAACTGCTGTTTTGAACACTTTCCCAACCACTTGGACAACAATTTAGAGCGTACGAAATCTTAGTCTACTTCTCTGCTATTCAAATCGGAAATCAGAACAGGAATAGCTTATACCAATCAAGAGCTAAGGCTGTTTTAGTAACCACATCACCTACCTTAATTAAGCTAACTTCACACTGTTGAATTAACTGCCGTGGAGCTTTCAGAAATGACAAATTATAGAAGTAGGGGAACACATTCTATGAATGAGAATCACGATTTAGTGTGACTTACTTCTGCAAGAACACTAAATATTTAACCTACTTCTGACAGTTATTTGTGTTCGTTGCTTCAGCAACACCATACTACTACTACAACAAGTCAATAATTATACTGTTACTATACCAGCGGCTATTATCCCACTTCTGTAATACAGTATCTACTTATACTACTACACTAGCCTACATTTCTCAACAATAGCAATTTAATCTTCTAAACTTGTTCGATTATTATAACAATACTGTTGGCCAGCTGAAATAATTCAAAAGTTTTCTTCATGGAAAATGACCAAGTTTTTTCCATGTACTCAATGTTTTGTACTAGATGCTGCATCTAATCAAATCAGCTTGTGTCAGCTCCACAAAAGTAAAAGCCATGACAGGATTTACGAACAATATTTGTGCTGCCTCTCCACCTTGTCTCTTGACTCTTAGTCAGTCAGAAATAGTTGGAGTCTTACCTTCAGGCCTGAGGCGGCTGAGGCTCCTCTTCTGAGGGTAACATATGAGGAGATGTTTGTGGACTGATTTAGCCTGGATGAGGAGCCAGCCGGCCCTGAGAGAAAGACAGCAAATATGAAAACACGACTCCCAAGTGAGCACAAAAGCCAAAGCATGTTCAGTGGGTACATTACAATGCACATATTTGCTGCTGGTGTGAACACTATAAAAAAAACAAGCTGTTTAGCCTTCCAAGCTGTTTGCTTAGTCTGAAGAGGAAGACATTCTTCAAAGAAACAAATTTGTCATTCCACTTTACATCAAGGCGTATTACATGTGTTGGACCTAGAGCTACTTACCTCTGCTTGGCAGGGTCTGGTAGCCACCATCATGCCCCAAGGCCCCCATCCTCATGTGACCAGACCCTCCCACTCCCAGAAGCTCAGGTTCACTCAGGAAGGTGTGCAGCTCCACCTGACACCCACAGAGACAGAGATCAGTACCACACAGACACACGGCTCCATAGCTCTCTCCAAACACACACCTTGTTGTTTCCATTGGTGTATTGGCCGATCTCCCTGTCCCGCTTGCGTTCGTCAGACTGTCGTTTGAGGCCTCGTACAGACGTGTGTCTGATGACGCTGGTTTCCCTGGGCAGCGGAGGCACGGCGGGGGCGTGGTCCTCAGGACTGTATAGCTGAGGTAGTGGTGGTCGGGGAGGGGTGCCCTCATCTGCCTGCAGAGAGAACAACCAACCAGCATATCCTTTACCATCATATTCAACCACATTTACTATCCGATAGGATAACATTCAACACTATTTCCTCCGAGTGGGAGAATCTCACCCATTTTGGCACAGACATGGCGAGGGCTGTGGTGGTGTGCTGGGTGGAGGTGGGGGTTGTGGGGCTGAGGTGGGGGCTGTGCTGCTGGGCCAGTCTCATCTCTCCGAGGGAGGGACTGGCAGACAGAGAAGGCACTGACCACGGCGACACGGAAGGCACAAGTTTTCTCTCTGGAGGCACAAAAATCCACACCCGTAAAACACCCCCCAACACACACAACATACACATTCAAATTACACAAGAGAACACTCCAACCACAAAAGCCAAATACACATACAGACCATAATCAACTCATCCATTTTGTCTCTTGTAACTATATAAGCACATGACAAGTAGTGTCCATTTCTCTCTCTAGCTCGTCCTGAGCTCCAGTGTGTGTTAGTAGAGGCAAGCGGAGGCAGAGCCACAGCACTCCTCTCACCTGGGTTGGTCACAGAGGAGATGGTGACTTGGTAGTTGGCTTTGCTGGAGCTGAGGCCTGCTATTACGTCTTCAATCCTCCACAACTCCCTCTTGATCTGGGACTTCTCCTTCTGCTCATAGACAAACACACACACAACCATGAACACAAACACTACAGACGTTTGTTTCCATCCCTCTGGGAATCTGTACGAGAGTATGTGTTTGCAGTGGTGTGGTTGTGGTGCGATCCTGACCTGAGAGAGACCACTGCGGTTCATCTGGCCCTCCAGAGCTGTCCTCAACCAGTCTACATCTCTCTCCAGGCTGCTGTACTCGTTCCACACATTCTCCATCTCCTACATGGAGCAAGAGAGACATAGAGAAAGAGAGTAAGAGAGAGGGAGCGAGATAAAGAGAGTAAGAGAGAGGGAGCGAGATAGAGCGTAAGAGAGTGAGAAAGACAGAGAGGGAGGTTGTGTGGTCAGTCAATGGGGCTGACTGTGGTCAGTCAAACCAGTGAGCCAGGCTGTGTTAGGTCAGACAGAGCAGGCCTTACCGTGAACACCTGAGAGATCTCAGCTCTGATGTGCACCACGTCCTCCTGCAGTAGTCTCTGCTGGTAGGATATCTTCTCCTGGTGGGCCGGCTGGTCCCGGTACTGCTCCATCTGCTGGTGGGACACGTCCAGCACGGACTCCAACTTGTCCTGTAGGACAGGACACCAAGAGGGCGTGGGGTATTCACCACGAGAGCATACGGGGGAGCTAATACACACGTACACATACCCAGGCACACACACACACAAACAAACAGAGAAAACCCAATACCTTGTCTTCCTTGAGCGTGCGTATCGTTGTTTCCAGCTCCTGAAGGATCTTGTCTTGTTCACACAGTCGGCTTAACTTCACCTGCACAGGGAACAGCAGCAGGCAGCACAGAGAACAGAGATTGATAAGGTCTATTAAGAAGACTAGGTCTATGGCTAGAACAGGGACCCTCTGCCCAGGAGCTTCTGGTAAACACTATTCAAACCACAGTGCCCAGCAGAATGAATTGATAGTCTACTGTAGTCTGCTCTGTCTGTAAATATGTCAATAAGACCCATCTCTTTGAAATGCCCTGAGGACCTCTTCATCTTCTCTGTGTGAAAATAAAGAAATAAAGCTTTATACTGTCTGCTTGTGGGGAATGGTAATGCCCATTATAAGTAATCATAATCAAAAATCCATATTTTGAAATTCACTTTTCGAGAGAACAGTGCTTATTGAGACCGGCATATTTGTTTCCCCGCAGAAATGGGTTACATGTTTCTGAAAACAAAATAAGACTGCCTAGTTTACAATCTTTCTCACACACTGAGTGTTTATTCTTGAGTTCTATTTATCATTCTGTTCAATTAATAATTAAGCTGTTTTTTATTTCACAGACGTATATTGTTGTTTTAATTGCATGAAATATTCATTGTTCAAACAAATTCACCAAATTCACCAATTCTTATAAATTGTTAAACTGGAACAATGCTAATGATGAAAAGCCAAGACATCCAGCTTATTTACCTCCATTCTGAGCAAACAAAGAATTAAAAAGGCCGGATGACAGAAATCAAACTGAAAAATGTAAGAGCTTTATGTCTAAAATCCCATTAATTGTATTTTTCCTTTTAAATTGAGAGCTGGAAATAAAGTCCCTCGTCCATACTCTCTGGCTTTAACAGTGAAGCTGTCTGTCCCCACAGTGCTGCATCTTCGCTCTGCTCCTTTCCCTCCCTACACACCCTCTGTTTACCACAACTACACAATACCAACTTCTCAAATCATCAGTTCACTGTCTCTGTAGTGGGTTGTAAGATGTGAAAAACGATAGATGTTGAAGAAAAGGAGCGAGATGGATAAACTGGGTGTTTATCAGACAAGTTTTGGTTAGGGGGGGTGGGGGCCGGTATACTTACATCAACATCGCTCTCTGCTATCTTAACAGGTCTCGATGGTCTGTCTTTTAGAGTTTCACGCCCTGTAACCTGCAATGCCCCAAAGGCACAAATACAACCTTACTTTTCCCAGTAATAGTTGCAAAAAAAGTTCAACTACCCTAAATATTAAAACCATCTTCAATAGATAACACTCAACAACATTACAGCAATTATCAAGCAACAGCATGCGACCTTGCTAAGGTCATTGGGATGGCAGAAACCACAATGTAGAACAGGTATGCAAAAATGATTCAACAAAGAAGACGTGGGTAGTAGTGTGCACAAGACAATGCAATACGACTGCTTTAAAAGCTGTGCAAATATTCTTATGGTCAAAAACAGCATCTGTGCATTTAAGAGAGAGGCCACAACGGAGAACCACAAAGCTGCTCTTTCCTGGCAGTGTGTCCGTGGGTTTAGTTAACGACCGTGTCCTCTTTATGAACCAAGAGAAAGGGAGGAACTAGCAGGAAATATGGCACCTCCTTCAGATCCTCTCTGTTACAGTGATAAATCAGACTTGGCCAAAGACATATCTCAGAGACGTCAGTGAACTGGCCCAGTGAGAATTGATATAAATAGAAGTAATAGTTCAGTGTCTTTCGCTAAGTGTCTTCAGTGTCTTTCGCTAAGTGTCTTCAGTGTCTTTCGCTAAGAGATTTGAATTGACTTAATACCCAAACAGAGCTAATGATTTCTGCTGATCCATTTCAAAGAGCATAGAGATGTAGGTGTGTTTACAATTATAACCAAAGCGCACACGTTATGTATCTGACCTTATAGCTCTGATTCTGTTAAATGATAATCAGTTTTGACGTTTCTCAAAGAGCACCCTTGGGTCGTCTCTATAGTGGTTACAAGACAAACCAAGGAAAAGAAAGGCTTTGAAACAAAGTGCAATCCAGGGTTCAACAGCATGCAATGGGACTCCCTCTCACAGAGAGCAGAGACAGAGTCCACATCAGTCAGTCAGCACACACTGACACAGCATCACCATGATGGACTACAGCACCCAGCAGGCCAAGCTATGCACTACAGTCACAGGTGGGTCTCTCTTCTAACATGGCCATTCATCACAGCAAACACAGGCAGGTGAGGAGTGCATTATACACATTCTATTAGGAGAAGCAGTGGAATCTCTTTGTATGCACACCATCCTTACATTCCAACTGGACCCAAAACCTGGAGGGGTGTTTTCTAACACATTGTGTACCATAACGATCAACGGGTCAATACTTTTGATCTGTTTTAAAACAGGAAATAGAGAGGTGTTACATCAGAATGTACACATCGATAATAGAACTCCCCACTCCAAGAAACAGAAGGTTAATTAAGGTTTGTGGTGTTATACAAACAAATCACTTCAGGAAGATCAGATGCTTTGTACTGTTGTTAATGGAAGATAATTGCTGATAGCAGAATGTAGAATCATTACAACACACAAGGTCATTCTGATGAAGCTGGCATTGGACTTACACTACCAGTAAAAGGTTTTAGAACACCTACACATTCAAGGGTTTTTCTTTATTTTTTACTATTTTCCACATTGTAGAATAATAGTGAAGACATCAAACTAAACTAATAACACATATGGAATCATGTGGTAAACAAAAGTGTTAAATATAAAATATATTTTGATATGTTTGAGATTCTTCAAATAGCCACCCTTTGCCTTGACAGCTTTGCACACTCTTGGCATTCTCTCAACTAGCTTCACCTGGAATGCTTTTCCAACAGTCTTGAAGGAGTTCCCACGTATGCTGAGCACTTGTTGGCTGCTTTTCCTTTACTCTGCTGTCTGACTCATCCCAAACGTCTCAATTTGGTTGAGGTTGGGTGATTGTGGAGGCCAGGTCATCTGATGCAGTACTCCATCACTCTCCTTATTAGTAAAATAGCCCTTACACAGCCTGGAGGTGTGTTGTGTCATTGTCCTGTTGAAAAAACAAATGATAGTTCCACTAAGCCCAGATGGGATGGTATATCGCTGCAGAATGCTGTGGTAGCCATGCTGGTTAAATGAGCCTTGAACTCTAAATAAATAACAGACAGTGTCACCAGCAAAGCACCCCCACACCATCACACCTCCTCCATGCTCACAAAGACACAGCGGTTGGAACCAAGAATCTAGACTTTGGACTCAAAGGACACTGTCTGGACAGATTTCCACCGGTCTAATGTCCATGCTCGTGTTTCTAGGCCCAAGCAAGTCTCTTCTTCTTATTGGTGTCTTTTAGTAGTGGTTTCTTTGCAGCAATTTGACCATGAAGGCCTGATTCACACAGTCTCCTCTGAACAGTTGATGTTGAGATGTGTCTGTTACTTGAACTCGGTGAAGCATTTATTTGGGATGGAATTTCTGAGGCTGGTAACTCTAATGAACTTATCCTCTGCAGCAGAAGTAACTCTGTGTCTTCCATTCTTGTGGCGGTCCTCATGAGAGCCAGTTTCATCATAGTGCTTGATGGTTTTTGCGACTGCACTTGAAGAAACTATCAAAGTTCTTGAAATTCTCCGTATTGACTAATCTTCAGGTCTTGAAGTAATGATGGACTGTCGTTTCTCTTTGCTTATTTGAGCTGTTCTTGCCATAATATGGACTTGGTATTTCACTAAATAGGGCTATCTTCTGTTTGTCCCCCCCTACCTTGTTACAACACAACTGATTGGCTACAACGCATAAATCAATTCCACAAATGGACTTTTAAGAAGGCACACCTGTTAATTGAAATGCATTCCAGGTGACTACCTCATTAAGTTGGTTGAGCGAATGCCAAGAGTGTGCAAGGCTGTCATCAAGGCAAATGATGGCTATTGGAAGAATCTCAAATATAAAATACATTTTGATTTGTTTAACACTTTTTTGGTTACTACATGATTCCATGTGTTATTTCATAGTTCTGATGTCTTCACCATTATTCTACAGTGTAGAAAATAGTCAAAATAAAGAAAAACCCTTGAAGGAGGTGTTCTAAAACTTTGGACCGGTAGTGTATATGAAGCCGCACAGCAGCAAGATATTTTCCGGGTTCGAGAGCATCAAATCCGTGATGTATCATGGGTAAATTGTGACTGACTGACTGATCTACAAATAATATTGTGTAGTTATTTACTGTAGGATGCAAGGTGATTTGTAGATCAGTCAGTCTCGACTCGCCGTTAAAGTCGGCTGTAATGTCGAACGTGCCCATTGTAGGTCTCTTTTAACAGCACTGCCTGATGGGAAGTGAAATATATATGATGCAAAACATAGTTTTTGACATGTAGTACTGTGCTGCTTGAAACTTCAGTTCCCATCAGTGGAGGTATGATATTCCCAATGTACTTTTATCCAATTGCAAGGATAGCTAGCTTTGACACAACATAGAAAATGTTATAATTTATACTATAGCCAAATAATCATATAATTTTATGTCTAAGGTCATATTGCACTCAAGTTGTTTTCTTTGCTGAATTGATAGTAAAGACACACAGATGAATGCAGCATAGCATTATTCTCAGTATACAGAGCATTAGTAACAAAAACAACAGTGGTTAAAACACACAGAAGACAGTTAAAATTCCAACATCAACCTAAACCACACAGCCCTGAGGAACGAGGTCAGAAATAAGAGGAGAGAGCAGCAGAAGGAGGTGTGTGAATGAGGAAGAGGCTGACACTGTAGACAGTGGAAGGAAGAGCAGGATGCAGGCTACAGAGGAGAGAGGAGGAAGAGAGATAAATCATCATTTACATGATCTTTTCTCTTGGGGCCCACCTTCAGATCTAGATAATCCAGGTCCTTCTTCAGTTGCATGTAAGTATCATCTGCCTGACAGACAATGAGGAGTGGAGAGACAGATCACAAGACAGAAAGCTGCAAAGGATGCTAGGAGGCTATAGTATAGGAAGACTAGTCAGATGCTGTTACAGTACAACTCTATATCTCTACTTCATTCTCATTGGAGAGATCATATCACCACAGTCAAATGAATATTAGTGAGGCAAAATAGAACAGAAAAATATTATGAGAATTTACACCAAACTAGATTGTAGTGTAGGGCTGCTATCTAAATAGTTTAGGGATGCTTACACAAATAGCTTAAGCATTTCATAGGGCAGTATACTGTTTATAATTCAGTTCGCCACCAAATCTCTGGCATGGGTGAATTATGTCTACATGAGGATGAAGAGAACATAAGTGTTGATGGAGAGAGACTGAGCAGGGTTGTCATTGAGCACCTTTACAGTGTCACTGTGGTTGTGCAGGTCTGAGAACAGAGCAGTGCACTGTGTTTGGAGAGACTGAGCAGGGTTGTCATTGAGCACCTTTACAGTGTCACTGTGGTTGTGCAGGTCTGAGAACAGAGCAGTGCACTGTGTTTGGAGAGACTGAGCAGGGTTGTCATTGAGCACCTTTACAGTGTCACTGTGGTTGTGCAGGTCTGAGAACAGAGCAGTGCACTGTGTTTGGAGAGACTGAGCAGGGTTGTCATTGAGCACCTTTACAGTGTCACTGTGGTTGTGCAGGTCTGAGAACAGAGCAGTGCACTGTGTTTGGAGAGACTGAGCAGGGTTGTCATTGAGCACCTTTACAGTGTCACTGTGGTTGTGCAGGTCTGAGAACAGAGCAGTGCACTGTGTTTGGAGAGACTGAGCAGGGTTGTCATTGAGCACCTTTACAGTGTCACTGTGGTTATGCAGGTCTGAGAACAGAGCAGTGCACTGTGTTTGGAGAGACTGAGCAGGGTTGTCATTGAGCACCTTTACAGCTTCACTGTGGTTGTGCAGGTCTGAGAACAGAGCAGTGCACTGTGTTTGGAGAGACTGAGCAGGGTTGTCATTGAGCACCTTTACAGCTTCACTGTGGTTGTGCAGGTCTGAGAACAGAGCAGTGCACTGTGTTTGGAGAGACTGAGCAGGGTTGTCATTGAGCACCTTTACAGCTTCACTGTGGTTGTGCAGGTCTGAGAACAGAGCAGTGCACTGTGTTTGGAGAGACTGAGCAGGGTTGTCATTGAGCACCTTTACAGCTTCACTGTGGTTGTGCAGGTCTGAGAACAGAGCAGTGCACTGTGTTTGGAGAGACTGAGCAGGGTTGTCATTGAGCACCTTTACAGCTTCACTGTGGTTGTGCAGGTCTGAGAACAGAGCAGTGCACTGTGTGTGGAGAGACTGAGCAGGGTTGTCATTGAGCACCTTTACAGTGTCACTGTGGTTGTGCAGGTCTGAGAACAGAGCAGTGCACTGTGTTTGGAGAGACTGAGCAGGGTTGTCATTGAGCACCTTTACAGTGTCACTGTGGTTGTGCAGGTCTGAGAACAGAGCAGTGCACTGTGTTTGGAGAGACTGAGCAGGGTTGTCATTGAGCACCTTTACAGTGTCACTGTGGTTGTGCAGGTCTGAGAACAGAGCAGTGCACTGTGTTTGGAGAGACTGAGCAGGGTTGTCATTGAGCACCTTTACAGTGTCACTGTGGTTGTGCAGGTCTGAGAACAGAGCAGTGCACTGTGTTTGGAGAGACTGAGCAGGGTTGTCATTGAGCACCTTTACAGTGTCACTGTGGTTGTGCAGGTCTGAGAACAGAGCAGTGCACTGTGTTTGGAGAGACTGAGCAGGGTTGTCATTGAGCACCTTTACAGTGTCACTGTGGTTATGCAGGTCTGAGAACAGAGCAGTGCACTGTGTTTGGAGAGACTGAGCAGGGTTGTCATTGAGCACCTTTACAGCTTCACTGTGGTTGTGCAGGTCTGAGAACAGAGCAGTGCACTGTGTTTGGAGAGACTGAGCAGGGTTGTCATTGAGCACCTTTACAGCTTCACTGTGGTTGTGCAGGTCTGAGAACAGAGCAGTGCACTGTGTTTGGAGAGACTGAGCAGGGTTGTCATTGAGCACCTTTACAGCTTCACTGTGGTTGTGCAGGTCTGAGAACAGAGCAGTGCACTGTGTTTGGAGAGACTGAGCAGGGTTGTCATTGAGCACCTTTACAGCTTCACTGTGGTTGTGCAGGTCTGAGAACAGAGCAGTGCACTGTGTTTGGAGAGACTGAGCAGGGTTGTCATTGAGCACCTTTACAGCTTCACTGTGGTTGTGCAGGTCTGAGAACAGAGCAGTGCACTGTGTGTGGAGAGACTGAGCAGGGTTGTCATTGAGCACCTTTACAGCTTCACTGTGGTTGTGCAGGTCTGAGAACAGAGCAGTGCACTGTGTTTGGAGAGACTGAGCAGGGTTGTCATTGAGCACCTTTACAGCTTCACTGTGGTTGTGCAGGTCTGAGAACAGAGCAGTGCACTGTGTTTGGAGAGACTGAGCAGGGTTGTCATTGAGCACCTTTACAGCTTCACTGTGGTTGTGCAGGTCTGAGAACAGAGCAGTGCACTGTGTTTGGAGAGACTGAGCAGGGTTGTCATTGAGCACCTTTACAGCTTCACTGTGGTTGTGCAGGTCTGAGAACAGAGCAGTGCACTGTGTTTGGAGAGACTGAGCAGGGTTGTCATTGAGCACCTTTACAGCTTCACTGTGGTTATGCAGGTCTGAGAACAGAGCAGTGCACTGTGTTTGGAGAGACTGAGCAGGGTTGTCATTGAGCACATTTACAGCTTCACTGTGGTTATGCAGGTCTGAGAACAGAGCAGTGCACTGTGTTTGGAGAGACTGAGCAGGGTTGTCATTGAGCACCTTTACAGCTTCACTGTGGTTGTGCAGGTCTGAGAACAGAGCAGTGCACTGTGTTTGGAGAGACTGAGCAGGGTTGTCATTGAGCACCTTTACAGCTTCACTGTGGTTGTGCAGGTCTGAGAACAGAGCAGTGCACTGTGTTTGGAGAGACTGAGCAGGGTTGTCATTGAGCACCTTTACAGCTTCACTGTGGTTGTGCAGGTCTAAGAACAGAGCAGTGCACTGTGTTTGGAGAGACTGAGCAGGGTTGTCATTGAGCACCTTTACAGCTTCACTGTGGTTGTGCAGGTCTGAGAACAGAGCAGTGCACTGTGTTTGGAGAGACTGAGCAGGGTTGTCATTGAGCACCTTTACAGCTTCTCTGTGGTTGTGCAGGTCTGAGAACAGAGCAGTGCACTGTGTTTGGAGAGACTGAGCAGGGTTGTCATTGAGCACCTTTACAGCTTCACTGTGGTTGTGCAGGTCTGAGAACAGAGCAGTGCACTGTGTTTGGAGAGACTGAGCAGGGTTGTCATTGAGCACCTTTACAGCTTCACTGTGGTTGTGCAGGTCTGAGAACAGAGCAGTGCACTGTGTTTGGAGAGACTGAGCAGGGTTGTCATTGAGCACCTTTACAGCTTCACTGTGGTTGTGCAGGTCTGAGAACAGAGCAGTGCACTGTGTTTGGAGAGACTGAGCAGGGTTGTCATTGAGCACCTTTACAGCTTCTCTGTGGTTGTGCAGGTCTGAGAACAGAGCAGTGCACTGTGTTTGGACTGGCTCTTCTAGGGCAGGGGTCGGCAACAGGCATCTTTTTTATTGGATAGATTTTTTGGTCAAAAAAGAGACTGTAAAATCACCAGGAATTCAGTTCAATTTAGGAAATCTGTTCTCAAGTATTCCCACAAATAAAATAAAAAGAGACGTGATCATGACTCTGTGTAATCAAGGTATTACTTCAAATAGAATACAATTTTCAGTGTACAAATTATTATAATTAAGTTCCAGCCCCCCTGAATCTAGTTGCCTACCCCTGCTCTAGGGAGACACACTCCTGAGCCAGCCTGTATACCCAGGATCACTTTACACTAATAGGAGTGACCTCTCAGATACACACAGTTCAACACAACCAGGACTTCGAGGGGAAATGTGTAAGAAAAGTCAAAAATACATTTCTCATTGTACTTATCCAGGTTTGCAAAGACCTCAAACAGAAGATAAGGCTACAGTATATGTATGTGAAGACAGGCACGGTGCATAGTCAACAAGCAACATGCTTGATATGAAGCTTGGGAGCAACATGATGTTTGTTTTTTAACAAATCAAATGAAACACGTCTCTATAAGGCTCAACGGAGTGCTACATTATGCCGACAGATGAGTGAGGCCGTCCATTCAAACACAACACAGGCTGGTGTATCTATAGCTGCAGACAGTCCATGCTAACAGGGGAGCACCTAAGCCACTAGTACAACAAGACACGACCAACACACCACACAGTCCAATGAATGATGGAGCTGGGACCAAAACACTAGCAGAGACACAGACTGCGGGTGATGGGGATTTGTCTGGGGGCTGGGGATCCACGATTCATTGGAGTGGGGCTGCAGAGCAGGGCGGCTGCAGGGGTTGAGGATACGAGGGGGCCTGACCTGCAGGCTGGGGCCTAGGAAGCCGTTGTGATGTAGGTGGTGGAGGGCGTCACCGTGGACACCAGCCATCTTGGCCTGGTGACTCCTGAGCTGAATGAGCAGCAGGGTCAACTCCTCCGGCTGCAGTAGGGTCAGGCCCAGGCCAGGGAGAGGAAGAGAGGGAGGGACAGAGAGAGAGCACTTCAACACCTGGCCACCAGGGCAGCAGCAGTGAGGGCTCAGCTCTTCAGGCCCCAGAGAGCTGTGGGCCTAAGCATCCTACCACAATACCTGCTCCTCTCTCCCCGCCACCCACACAAGGCCCTTCAGAGCAGAACAGCACTGAATCCACCAGCTGAAAATGGTGCTGCTTTCTGACTGAAATGTATTACATCGAAGTTCCCTTCAGCATTAATCTTTAATAGTCCTAATATAAAGCAGATAATAGTTTAAACTGGGTGTGTGATGAAGATAAATGAACAAGACAGAAGCTGTACCGTTTTCCCATGCAAGCTTGGTGCGCTGACTGTGTGTGTGATGTAGCCCATGGCTGGCATTGACCGTCTCTCTAGCTGACTAGTCTGTGGGAAAACAAAGACATCAACAAGTTATTAGGCTACATATCCCATTTCACAGATCAAACAGAATGGCAAATCATAAATGAACATTTACAAGGATGAATATGCCTGCAATGTGGTTCAGATCGTTCCTGGCTTTCTGTCCCCGCTACTGGGCATTCTGATATGTAACACCCCAAACTTAAAGGGAAAGCCTACAACTTTACAAACTCATTTGTGCACACAGCAGATTTTTTCTTCTATCCATGTATTTATTTCCATCCTTCCTCCTCTTATTTGAAATAAAGCCCCCAGTTTAAGTTGCTACAGGGTTTGGATGGTTTGACATTTTTGCTTAACACACAGAATTCCTTGGCTAGGCCCTTCACAGAACCTTAAAAGGACACAAACAACAAGAGATTGAATTAACTACACATAAATTATCCCCAACCTGCCTTCTTAAAATAACATTTGTTTGCTATCAGCGAGAGAAGCACTGTGAGCCATTCCCTCAGAGATTCCCAAGCCAATCCTTTTTTGCTGTATAATAGGTTTTTAATTTAAATGTAAGATCAGAAGAAAGAGACTGTTGCTGATGGTTGAGATACAGTGGAGATGTTTACAGGGTGCTGAGAGGCCCTGGGCAAATTTAATTAGCCGCTAATAACACACACACACACACACACACACACTTGTGTGTTATTCCATAGAGGTACATGGAACACAGCCCTGAAATACACACTCAAGCCAAAAAGACATCACCAGTCTAAAAGATGCTGGATCCACCAAAACAAAGTTCATCTGCAGACTAAATGTAGTACCCATAAACCATTGCTTTCTTGGATGGTCTCACACACACACACACTGTGGCTCATTAAAAAAAGACTTCTCCTCTTTGAGTGTTTCTGATTATTCTGTGAGCGAGCGGAGCGGCAGTGTTCTATTTAAGACACATAATTAGTGACTTGGCGTTACGGGTGAATGATGAGGAAACAGAGGCTGGGACATTCTGTTTACTTGGTGTGAGGACGGGTGGGCTTGCGATGAGGGCTGCGTGGAGGCTGGTGTGGTGCAGCCTTGTAAAGACAGCCTCACATGTGGGGGGTGTGGCAGTCGGCAGGGAGACAGCACAGGGTGCGGATGGCGCAGGACAGTGCCTTGTCACAGGGGGTCACACACTTGCACACACACGGCCACACAGGTTGGTGTGTGTCTGAGCCCGGAGACTGGGCCAGGCCGGGATGGGAGGAATGGGCGATGGGGAGGCTCCCACTCACACGGCCACACAGGTTGGTGTGTGTCTGAGCCCGGAGACTGGGCCAGGCCGGGATTGGAGGAATGGGCGATGCTCCCACTCACACGGCCACACAGGCTGGTGTGTGTCTGAGCCCGGAGACTGGGCCAGGCCGGGATGGGAGGAATGGGCGATGGGGGAGGCTCCCACTCACACGGCCACACAGGCTGGTGTGTGTCTGAGCCCGGAGACTGGGCTGGGCCGGGATGGGAGGAATGGGCGATGGGGGAGGCTCCCACTCACACGGCCACACAGGCTGGTGTGTGTCTGAGCCCGGAGACTGGGCTGGGCCGGGATGGGAGGAATGGGCGATGGGGGAGGCTCCCACTCACACACACACACCCTACCACCTGTGTAGAGGGCCTGGGTGTGGACTGTGTGAATCCTTCGGAGCTTGTGACCGGCATCAAAGTGAAGATGCCGGGAAATTACAGCAGGGCTACTTCTCATGCTCATCTTCCCATGGTTGGCCCTTTCTCTAACGGTTAATGTGTCAAAGTTATTATTCCTCTAAGACAGAGATGAATTGGAAATTCACTACAAACAAAATGACCTCTCACAGTAACTGTGAGAATTAAACCCTTTTATGAAAGATGAACGTTCCTTAGCTGTGAAACATTTAGTCTTGTGCCAGTCCCAGGCTGGTAAACCCTTTAAACCCCAGTGAGTCAGAGTCCTACCTTAGAAAGCTGAGAAAACACCCGTCTAGGAGAACTGGAGCCGGTGGGCGACTCCCCAGGTGGCACCTCATCCAGCGGCCTGACCGTCACCCTGTCTGAGGGGGTGTGTGGCCTGTGGGGGGACAGTGGTTTGAAGGTGGGGACAGATGGGGGGACTTCACAGGGGGAAGGGGGCACAGAGATGGAGCGAGGCATCTCCACAGTGACCCTGAAGGAGGCTGTGTCCAGAAAGTCTGGCCCGGTGTAGATGGGCGCCGTGGGGCTGCCGTGGCGGAACTGCTGGCGCTGCTGCCACTCATACAGCTGCCATACCATGCCCTCCTTGGTGGCCATGCGCTCATCGGTGGACATGCGGAAGTGGCTGAGCCGGTCGTGGGCGTATTTGTAGTCGCTGGGCAGGTTGCGGGGCGCCGAAGGGGAGCTCCCACCTGACGGGAGTCTGGGGGTCTTTGGCAATGTCTGGCAGGCCTTTACTTCCACGGCCTTAGGCTGCAGGGGAGGCGTCCGCCGAGGGAGGGGGAGGGCGTACTCAGTAGTAGGTGTGTTGCTAAGGTTAGGAAACAGGGATAGAGCCTTTTACAAACTGGTCAGTCTACTTATTTCACCAGGTACATAAATGAGCATCAATATGGAGTTGAAACTAAAGTGCATTTTAAGTAAAGTATCAAAAGCCATTCAGGCATGACCACTTTATTCGAACAAACATTACAGTGAAAAAGCAGTTCAGAGCTGAGACATTCACAATCACCACCAGGGGGAGACATTTATAAAAAGTTTGTTATAAACAGTGTGTCAATTGAATGGTTGATATTGGAGGCTGCTAAGGGGAGAACGGCTCATAATAATTTCCGGAACAGAAAAATGGCATCAAACACATGGAAATCATGTGCTTGATGTATTTGATACCATTCCACCTACTCAGCTCCCACCATTACAGCGAACCCGTTCTCCATAATTTTTTTTTTTTACCTTTATTTAACTAGGCAAGTCAGTTAAGAACAAATTCTTATTTTCAATGACGGCCTAGGAACAGTGGGTTAACTGCCTGTTCAGGGGCAGAACGACAGATTTGTACCTTGTCAGCTCGGGGGTTTGAACTTGCAACCTTCCGGTTACTAGTCCAACGCTCTAACCACTAGGCTACCCTGCCATCAACCTCCTATGATGGTTAGGGTTATCATCACTGAAGCTAAGGATAAGGTTAAGATTATGCTCAGGATAAGAGTAAAGATTAAATGAGTAATGTAGGTCTTCTGACTGACCTCTTGGGATCTCCCTTCTGTACATTGACCCAGTGCTCCACCTGAGCCAGAGCAGTCTTCCTCTGCACCTGCTTCTCTGTGGCTGTCCGTGGGACAAAGCCCCTCTTATACACAACGTTCCCATTCTGCTCAGGGGGCAGCGTGGCGAGGACTGTGTGGGCCTGGCCATTCCTGGGGTGTGAGGGGCCAGGGAGAGTGTCTGGGGAGAGCCTGTCCACCTCTACCTCCGTGGCTGGATGGCTGAGCTTTCTAGGAGCCTCCAACACGTACCTCTCCTCGTCCCCCTGGCTCAGTCGGATCTCCCCCTCCGGAGGCTCCTCTCTCTCGGGCCGCTGGAGGCTCCCTGAACGCGACTGGGAGGGGCTCTTACTGGTGTTGTTGTTGTTAACGTGGTTGGTCTGTGGTACTGCCTGCTGCACTGACATTTCTGGTCTCTCTGTGACTGCCTCTCTGTGAGGGGTGAGAGGCGATAGAGGTCAACAGGGATACTGGACTATGACAGAGACACTTTACAGTTACCTAGGCTAAAGACAATGGCCAAACCTGGCATTTATATCACACCAACCCCTGGACCTTAGAAACAACTGACATGATTAATCAGCTCAGTGTGACATGGTTAGTGACAAGCTAATATACTGAACAAAAATATAAACGCAACATGCAACAATTCAACAATTTTACTGAGTTACAGTTCATATAAGGAAATCAGTCAGTTGAAATGAATGAATGAATTTTCTATGGATTTCACATGACTGGGAAGGGGAGCGGCCATGGGTGGGCCTAGAGGCAGTTTATGGTAGAGAAATTAACATAACATTCTCTGGCAACAGCTCTGGTGGACATTCCTGCAGTCAGCATGCCAATTGCACGCTCCCTCAAAACTTGAGACATGTCTCATTGTGTTGTGTGACAAAACTGCACATTTTAGAGTGGCTTCTATTGTCCCCAGCACAAGTTGCACCTGTGTAATGATCATGCTGTTTAATCAGTTTATTGATATGCCACACCTGTCAGGTGTATGGATTATCTTGGCAAAACAGAAATTCTCACTAACAGGGATGTAAACAAATTTGTGCACAAAATTTGAGAGAAATAAGCTTTTTCGAACATTTCTGTAATCTTTTATTTCAGCTCATGAAACATGGGACCAATACTTTACATGTTGCATTTATATTTTTGTTCAGTATATATTCCCTGAATGCAAGTCAAGGACTTAGTGACCTATAGTAATGCATTAAATATTTAAGTTCTGTGTCTTAAAACAAAATATTAATGCTATTCATTCCTCCTCTCCCTCGGATATTAATACAGTAGACTACATTATGGTAAAGTACATGGACACCTCCATTAACCTGAGTTGACTGACTCTCAATGCTATTTCCCACCTGAGTGATACTAGTGAAAGCATTCAAATGTCCATTAGTCGCTCTTGCTGCTGGTGAGTCTCTGATCCACCACTACGCAGACGACACCATTCTGTATACTCCTGGCCCTTCTTTGGACACTATGTTAACAACCCTCCAGACGAGCTTCAATGCCATACAACTCTCCTTCCGTGGTCTCCAACTGCTCTTAAATGCAAGTAAAACTAAATGCATGCTCTTCAACCGATCGCTGCCTGCACCTGCCCGCCCGCCCGGCATCACTACTCTGGACGGTTCTGACTTAGAATATGTGGACAACTACAAATACCTAGGTGTCTGGTTAGACTAAACTCTCCTTCTAGACTCACATAAAACATATCCAATCCAAAGTTAAATCTAGAATTGGCTTCCTATTTTGCAACAAAGCATCCTTCACCCAGGCTGCCAAACATCCCCTCGTAGAACTGACCATCTTACCGATCCTCAACTTCGGCGATGCCATTTACAAAATAGCCTCCAACACCCAACTCAACAAATTGGATGCAGTCTATCACAGTGCCATCCGTTTTGTCACCAAAGCCCCATATACTACCCACCACTGCGACCTGTACGCTCTCGTTGGCTGGCCCTCGCTTCATACTCATCGCCAAACCCACTGGCTCCAGGTCATCTACAAGACCCTGCTAGGAAAAGTCCCGCCTTATCTCTGCTCGCTAGTCACCATAGCAGCACCCACCCGTAGCACGCGTTCCAGCAGGTATATCTCACTTGTCACCCCAAAAGCCAATTCCTCCTTTGGCTGCCTCTCCTTCCAGTTCTCTGCTGCCATTGACTGGAACGAACTACAAACATCTCTGAAACTGGAAACACGTATCTCCCTCACAAATCACTGCACCTGTACATAGCCCAAACAACTACCCCTTCCCGTACTGTATTTATTTATTTATTTAGCTCCTTTGCACCCCAGCATTTCTACTTTGCACACTCATCTACTGTCAAATCTACCATTCCAGTGTTTTAATTGCTATATTGTATTTACTTAGCCACCATGGCCTATTTATTGCCTTTACCTCCCTTATCTCACCTCATTTGCTCACATTGTATATAGACTTATTTTTATACTGTATTATTGACTGTATGTTTGTTTTACTCCACGTGTAACTCTGTTGTTGTATGTGTCGAACTGCGTTGCTTTATCTTGGCCAGGTCGCAGTTGTAAATGACAACTTGTTCTCAACTTGCCTACCTGGTTAAATAAAGGTTAAATAAAAAATAACATTTAAATTCATTACTGAGTTCCTCCAAAGAGGGAAGGGAGACTACAGGGAGGGGTTTTCAATATGTTTTTAACACCCACATATTTTCATGGAGATGGGAGTGTAACTAAGTGAGGCTCTTTGAATCGGAGGCAGGCTGGGTTCCCCTTGAGAGTCCAAATGACAGCCATTTTGTCTTTAAACAAATAGCTTGGGGAAGCCTCTTCATCCATGACTCTGTTTAATAGCTCTAGTGATCATTAATTTGTCCCAGAGATTAATGTATGAGAGACTCTCCCTCTGCAGGGAGTCATTCATCTGAGATATAATTTATCTGATTCCCAGACCAACACTATACACATACAAATCACACATTTTTTAGATTACAAATATTGACAGGGCAGGTCCTCAATGGACAGTTTTTAACTCAGTTTCAAAGTTCTGAGCATATTCAGACATACAGTACCAGTCAAAAGTTTGGACACACCTACTCATTCAAGGCTTTTTCTTTATTTTGACTATTTTCTACATTGTATAATAATAGTGAAGACATCAAAACTATGAAATAACACATGTGGAACCATGAAGTAACCAAAAAAGTGTTAAACAAATCAAATTTGAGATTCTTCAAAGTAGCCACCCGCATTCTCTCAACCAGCTTCATAAGGTAGTCACCTGGAATGCATTTCAATTAACAGGTGTGCCTTCTTAAAAGTTAATTTGTGGAATTTCGTTCCTTCTTAATGCGTTTGAGCCAATCAGTTGTGTTGTGACAAGGTGGGGTGGTATACAGAAGATGGCGCCCTATTGGTAAAAGACCAAGTCCATATTATGGCAAGAACAGCTCAAATCAGCAAAGAGAAACGACAGTCCATCATTACTTTAAGACATGAAGGTTAGACAATCTGGAAAATGTCAGAAATTCTGAAATTGCAGCCCCAATAAATGCTTCAGAGTTCAAGTAACAGTCACATCTCAACATCAACTGCTCAGAGGAGACTGTGTGAATCAGGCCTTCATGGTCAAATTACTGCAAAGAAACCACTACTAAAAGACACCAATAAGAAGAATAGACTTGCTTGGGCCAAGAAACACGAGCAATGGACAACCGCCGGGTCTTTGTGACGCAGAGTAGGTGAACGGATTGTCTCCACATGTGTAGTTCCCACCGTGAAGCATGGAGGAGGTGTGATGGTGCATTGCTGGTGACACTGTCTGTGATTTATTTAGAATTTGAGGCACACTTAATCAGCATGGCTACCACAGCATTCTGCAGCGATACCCCATCCCATCTGTTTTGTGCTTAGTGGGACTATCATTTGTTTTTTCAATAGGACAATGACCCAAAACACACCTCCAGGCTGTGTAAGGGCTATTTGACCAAGAAGGAGAGTGATGGAGTGCTGCATCAGATTACCGACCTCAACCCAATTGAGATGGTTTGGGATGGGTTGAACCGCAGAGTGAAGGAAAAGCAGCTCAGCATATGTGGGAACTCCTTCAAGACTGTTGGAAAAGCATTTCAGGTGAAGCTGGTTGAGAGCATGCCAAGAGTGTGTAAAGCTGTCATCAAGTCAAAGGGTGGCTACTTAGAAGAATCTGTTTAACACTTTTTTGGTTAACACATGATTTGTTATGGGTTATTTCATAGTTTTGATGTAAACAACCACCCTTGAATGAGTAGGTGTGTATAAACTTTTGACTGGTACTGTAAACAAGTGTTAGCTAATGTTCTACTGAAATTCCAAGTTCTAGCTTGCTGTCTAATCTGTCTACATGAGAATGCTGACATCCTGATAACATTATAATGTAGCACTAGCAGTAGATTCAGACAATTATTTTCAGGAGAAATCGCTTCCTTTGGAGCTGCTAATGAGCACTGAGCAGTGTTGGCCACTAGATGGTAATGTTTCACAAAACATCTGATCCAACCTTCCCTCTCAGCTGTAGCATGCCAGTCCAGATCAGCCACATCATGTATGTACACTGTATACTTACTTTCTTCTACACCACAAGCTTCTCACCAAACCGTAACCCGTTTAGCCAAACCATAACTTTTTCTCCTTTTAATTGAAACAGCTATTCTTTATTCCCTATATAGTGCACTACTTTTGACCAGGGTCCACGAGGATCTAATCAGTAGTGCACTATATAGGGAATAGGGTGCCATTTAGGACACAATTGTGTTTGTGCCCTGTGATGGAGTAAAGGGAGGAACCGTGTCTGTGCCCTGTGATGGAGTAGAGGGAGGAACCGTGTCTGTGCCCTGTGATGGAGTAAAGGGAGGAACCGTGTCTGTGCCCTGTGATGGAGTAGAGGGAGGAACCGTGTCTGTGCCCTGTGATGGAGTAGAGGGAGGAACCGTGTCTGTGCCCTGTGATGGAGTAAAGGGAGGAACCGTGCCTGTGCCCTGTGATGGAGTAGAGGGAGGAACCATGCCTGTGCCCTGTGATGGAGTAGAGGGAGGAACCGTGTCTGTGCCCAGTGATGGAGTAGAGGGAGGAACCGTGTCTGTGCCCTGTGATGGAGTAGAGGGAGGAACCGTGTCTGTGCCCTGTGATGGAGTAGAGGGAGGAACCGTGTCTGTGCCCTGTGATGGAGTAGAGGGAGGAACCGTGTCTGTGCCCTGTGATGGAGTAGAGGGAGGAACCGTGTCTGTGCCCTGTGATGGAGTAGAGGGAGGAACCGTGTCTGTGCCCTGTGATGGAGTAGAGGGAGGAACCGTGTCTGTGCCCTGTGATGGAGTAGAGGGAGGAACCGTGTCTGTGCCCTGTGATGGAGTAAAGGGAGGAACCGTGTCTGTGTCCTGTGATGGGGTAGAGGGAGGAACCGTGTCTGTGCCCTGTGATGGAGTAGAGGGAGGAACCGTGTCTGTGCCCTGTGATGGAGTAGAGGGAGGAACCGTGTCTGTGCCCTGTGATGGAGTAGAGGAAGGAACCGTGTCTGTGCCCTGTGATGGAGTAAAGGGAGGAACCGTGTCTGTGCCCTGTGATGGAGTAGAGGGAGGAACCGTGTCTGTGCCCTGTGATGGAGTAGAGGGAGGAACCGTGTCTGTGCCCTGTGATGGAGTAGAGGGAGGAACCGTGTCTGTGCCCTGTGATGGAGTAGAGGGAGGAACCGTGTCTGTGCCCTGTGATGGAGTAGAGGGAGGAACCGTGTCTGTGCCCTGTGATGGAGTATAGGGAGGAACCGTGTCTGTGCCCTGTGATGGAGTAGAGGGATGAACCGTGTCTGTGCCCTGTGATGGAGTAGAGGGAGGAACCGTGTCTGTGCCCTGTGATGGAGTAGAGGGAGGAACCGTGTCTGTGCCCTGTGATGGAGTAGAGGGAGGAACCGTGTCTGTGCCCTGTGATGGAGTAAAGGGAGGAACCGTGTCTGTGCCCTGTGATGGAGTAGAGGGAGGAACCGTGTCTGTGCCCTGTGATGGAGTAGAGGGAGGAACCGTGTCTGTGCCCTGTGATGGAGTAGAGGGAGGAACCGTGTCTGTGCCCTGTGATGGAGTAGAGGGAGGAACCGTGTCTGTGCCCTGTGATGGAGTAGAGGGAGGAACCGTGTCTGTGCCCTGTGATGGAGTAGAGGGAGGAACCGTGTCTGTGCCCTGTGATGGAGTAAAGGGAGGAACCGTGTCTGTGCCCTGTGATGGAGTAGAGGGAGGAACCGTGTCTGTGCCCTGTGATGGAGTAGAGGGAGGAACCGTGTCTGTGCCCTGTGATGGAGTAGAGGGAGGAACCGTGTCTGTGCCCTGTGATGGATTAGAGGGAGGAACCGTGTCTGTGCCCTGTGACTGGCCCATGCTCAGCTGGCAGCAGGAGCAGGATGGAGCACTCATCCATACAGCAGCCAGCTGTAGAACTCAACATCCCATCATCCCACAGCACAGGAGAGTAGACACTATCAGAGCAGTGCTACGCCTGTCCTGCCATGGATGACTGCTCACTGAGTCCCAGGCAAGCAGGCCAAGCTAAACCATGCCAAAACCATGCCAAGCCAGGCCAGGCCAGGCACACTCCCATCTATAACCCCAACAGTTAGGCAATTTGCTAATGTTTCTAAAGGCACATGATCAAGATCAGATTGGGGAAAATGTGCTTTGCTTTTGTGCTGAGAAGGTGATAGGAAGAGAGAGGGAGGCAGAGGTCTACTGGGAGAGGTACTGGTGGATCCCTGTTTGGACTAGGAGTCATTGGGTTTACTGGGGACTATTGGGGATAACTACAGAGGAGACTATTGGGGATAACTACAGAGGAGGCCATATGGGACACTACAGAGGAGACTATTGGGGATAACTACAGAGGAGACTTTTGGGGATAACTACAGAGGAGACTATTGGGGATAACCACAGAGGAGACTATTGGGGATAACTACAGAGGAGACGATTGGGGATAACTACAGAGGAGACTATTTGGGACACTACAGAGGAGACTATTGGGGACACTACAGAGGAGACTATTTGGGACACTACAGAGGAGACTATTGGGGACACTACAGAGGAGACTATTGGGGATAACTTCAGAGGAGACTATTGGGGATAACTACAGAGGAGACTATTGGGGATAACTACAGAGGAGACTATTGGGGACACTACAGAGGAGACTATTGGGGATAACTAGAGGGGATGATTGGGGACACTACAGAGGGAATTATTGGGGACACTACAGAGGGAATTATTGGGGACACTACAGAGGAGACTATTGGGGATAACTAGAGGGGATTATTGGGGACACTACAGAGGGAATTATTGAGGACACTACAGAGGAGACTATTGGGGATAACTACAGAGGAGACCATATGGGACACTACAGAGGAGACTATTGGGGATAACTACAGAGGAGACTATTGGGGATAACCACAGAGGATACTATTGGGGATAACCACAGAGGAGACTATTGGGGATAACTACAGAGGAGGCCATATGGGACACTACAGAGGAGACTATTGGGGATAACTACAGAGGAGACTTTTGGGGATAACTACAGAGGAGACTATTGGGGATAACCACAGAGGAGACTATTGGGGATAACTACAGAGGAGACGATTGGGGATAACTACAGAGGAGACTATTTGGGACACTACAGAGGAGACTATTTGGGACACTACAGAGGAGACTATTGGGGACACTACAGAGGAGACTATTGGGGACACTACAGAGGAGACTATTGGGGACACTACAGATGAGACTATTGGGGACACTACAGAGGAGACTATTTGGGACACTACAGAGGAGACTATTTGGGACACTACAGAGGAGGCTATTGGGGACACTACAGAGGAGACTATTGGGGACACTACAGAGGAGACTATTGGGGATATTGGGGATAACTACAGAGGAGACTATTGGGGATAACTACAGAGGAGACTATTTGGGACACTACAGAGGAGACTATAGATGAGACTCTTCTGTAGTAACCCAAATAGACTATTGGGGACACTACAAAGGAGGCTATTGGGGACACTACAGAGGAGACTATTGGGGACACTACAGAGGAGACTATTGGGGACACTACAGAGGAGACTATTGGGGACACTACAGAGGAGACTATTGGGGATATTGGGGATAACTACAGAGGAGACTATTGGGGATAACTACAGAGGAGACTATTTGGGACACTACAGAGGAGACTATAGATGAGACTCTTCTGTAGTAACCCAAATAGACTATTGGGGACACTACAAAGGAGGCTATTGGGGACACTACAGAGGAGACTATTGGGGACACTACAGAGGAGACTATTGGGGACACTACAGAGGAGACTATTGGGGACACTACAGAGGAGACTATTGGGGATAACTACAGAGGAGACTATTGGGGATAACTACAGAGGAGACTATTGGGGATAACTACAGAGGAGACTATTGGGGATAACTTCAGAGGAGACTATTGGGGATAACTACAGAGGAGACTATTGGGGACACTACAGAGGAGACTATTGGGGATAATTGGGGAAACTACAGAGGGAATTATTGGGGACACTACAGAGGGAATTATTGGGGACACTACAGAGGAGACTATTTGGGACACTACAGAGGAGACTATTGGGGACACTACAGAGGAGACTATTGGGGACACTACAGAGGAGACTATTGGGGACACTACAGAGGAGACTATTGGGAACACTACAGAGGAGACTATTGGGGACACTACAGAGGAGACTATTTGGGACACTACAGAGGAGACTATTTGGGACACTACAGAGGAGACTATTTGGGACACTACAGAGGAGACTATTTGGGACACTACAAAGGAGGCTATTGGGGACACTACAGAGGAGACTATTGGGGACAATACAGAGGAGACTATTGGGGACACTACAGAGGAGACTATTTGGGACACTACAGAGGAGACTATAGATGAGACTATTTGGGTTACTACAGAAGAGACTATTGGGGATATTGGGGATAACTACAGAGGAGACTATTGGGGATAACTACAGAGGAGGCCATATGGGACACTACAGAGGAGACTATTGGGGATAACCACAGAGGAGACTTTTGGGGATAACTACAGAGGAGACTATTGGGGATAACCACAGAGGAGACTATTGGGGATAACTACAGAGGAGACGATTGGGGATAACTACAGAGGAAACTATTTGGGACACTACAGAGGAGACTATTTGGGACACTACAGAGGAGACTATTGGGGACACTACAGAGGAGACTATTGGGGACACTACAGAGGAGACTATTGGGGACACTACAGATGAGACTATTGGGGACACTACAGAGGAGACTATTTGGGACACTACAGAGGAGACTATTTGGGACACTACAGAGGAGGCTATTGGGGACACTACAGAGGAGACTATTAGGGACACTACAGAGGAGACTATTGGGGACACTACAGAGGAGACTATTGGGGACACTACAGAGGAGACTATTGGGGATAACTACAGAGGAGACTATTGGGGATAACTACAGAGGAGACTATTGGGGACACTACAGAGGAGACTATTGGGGATAACTAGAGGGGATAATTGGGGACACTACAGAGGGAATTATTGGTGACACTACAGAGGGAATTATTGGGGACACTACAGAGGAGACTATTGGGGATAACTAGAGGGGATTATTGGGGACACTACAGAGGGAATTATTGAGGACACTACAGAGGAGACTATTGGGGATAACTACAGAGGAGACCATATGGGACACTACAGAGGAGATTATTGGGGACAACTAGGAATGGCCTGCAGGGTGGAAGGGAGGGACTAACCTCTTGATGCCTTGACTCTGCATGAGAGCAGCCTGGTTCATGGCTCGGATCCAACCATTCATGTCCTCCTGGGTGTCGGCACTGAAGAAGTACGTCCTCATCCCACCGTGCTCTGCCTGCGAGCCAATCACAGAGTTCTTATTGTAAATGTAGGAGCGCATTCCTGTGTGGCTCGCCTGTGGAGAGAGAAGAGAAGAGACACATCAGAACCAAAAAAAATGGAATTTTGGGATGGGAAAGATGGGATGGAGGGGTTGAGGGGTCAAAGGGTACGTTCGACAAATGAAGAATCAGAGAGAGTAAGTTAGCATATTAGCTCACAATGGGGCTCAAAGCCATCACCAGAACTTACAAAAATAATAACAAAAACAAGAGGCACCAGCGTCTCTACACTAAAGCTGTTCATGCAACACGCCACATATGAAGAAGCATTGGTTTTAAAGTTAGACAAGTAGTCAGTTTCGTCTGTATATTTGAAGTGTTTCAAAAGTCCTAATGTACAGGAAATTCTATCATTAATACCCTTGGGCACAAACTAATTTCACACAAACTTATAGTAACTCAACATAGCGTACCCAGTTTGCCTAGCTATAGCATTGTTACGAAGCACAACCTTTCACCCATATGCACACGAGAGACATACACAGTAAAAAAAAACACAGTTAGACAAGCACAACACAAAGAGAAAACTCATAATTAGCCTTACCCTGGTCGCTGGCTGCTACAGGCTAGAGTAGATCCGTCTCTACAGTATAGTGTAATGGGCTTGCCCTCCTGTCTGGCACCTACTGTAAATCTGCCCACCCCACCACAAGGCTAATCTCCCCATCCGGCCCTGATAGGGAGCCAACGCTGCCACTGACAACCTACTGTCCAATTACAACACAGATCAGCCTTTTCCCAACACAGTTCCACCCCAAACTACTACACTGCCCAGTCCACAACTAAGACCTTTATACAGCCCTCTGCTCTCCAAACCACTCTACTGCCTTTCCCATTACAATACAACCTGTATCATCCAGTACTGCCCAGCATGCTAGTCCATGCATAGTCCCAGACCGTCATTTTGCCTGTACTTATTACACAACTCTTCAAAGTAGCACATTCCTGTACTCTGTTACAATATCCTTCCATCTATCCTAATGTATCATAACTCTGAGTCTGGGTACAGCTTTGCAGCCTCAGAATGCATCCCAAATGGCACCTGATTCCTTATATAGTGCACTGCTTTTCACCAGATCCCTATGGGCCCTTGTCAAAAGTAGTACACCATTAGGATGCCATTTGGAATTCACCCCATGTCTACCAGGATCCAACCTCCATTTTCAAACAAACAGCAATCCATTGTAAATCACTGAAAACTTCTCTTTAGCGTACAACACGTGCATCCACCATCATGTTGTGTTTCTGTTTAGTATTGTACTGTGACTTGTGATCAGCTGTAGTGATCTTACTTGGCTGTGGGTTTAACAAAGCCTGTTTTGATTGCAGAGTCCTGTATTATCCAGCAGCATAGTGCCAGCGTGATCCCAACTGAATCCCCCAGAGAAAAGTGCTGAATGGACAGGCCAGAACCAGACCCATGACTAGGGTCCACATCCATACTGTTTACCACACACATCAGCAATGTGGGGATGTTTCGTGTCGGAAAAGTGACTTACTTTCCACAGTTCCTTTCACAAAAAGAGTGTGATTTTAAGGTGAGTATAAATGGACCTCTGCTATTACCCAGCCCTCTCCCCTCTTTAGCATGGAAGACTAGAAGGCTCTATTTTAAGGCTCCCTTGACATAACATTAGGTGGGTCTGGTCTTAAGTTTTCATTGGGTAATGAACCTGGGTGATTTATCTACATGCTGATCTTAACTTTAAGAACTAGAGAGCCTTTGGGGCGGGGTATCAACAGATAGACAGACATCCCACTTTAACTTCCAGGACCTATTCCACTAATAGAAACCATGCCAATGAGTCAAATAAAAACCAATCCAAAAAAAATCTACATCCGAAACATTTATTCATTTTTATTTAACCTTGACTTAACCAGGAAAGCCCATTGAGACCCAGACTCAAGGGAGACCTGACCAAGAAGGCAGCAACAATCAATACATTACAGAATTAAAATATACAACAATATAATACAATTCAACAACATGATCCAGCCTAAAAAAAAGCATTTACACTCCTCTGTAACAGAGTCTCCCATCAAAATGTTTAATTCATTCAGTGGCACTAACATACGAGGCATAAATTGTAGACTATTCCATGTAGAGGTCGGCCGATTAATCGGAATGGCCGATTAATTAGGGCCGATTTCAAGTTTTCATAACAATCGGAAATCTGTATTTTTGGGCGCCGATTTCCCTATTTTTTTTATATATTTTTTTGACCTTTTATTTAACTAGGCAAGTCAGTTAAGAACACATTCTTATTTTCAATGACTGCCTAGGAACTGTGGGTTAACTGCCTTGCTCAGGGGCAGAACGACAGATTTTCACCTTGTCAGCTCAGGGGATCCAATCTTGCAACCGCACAGTTAACTAGTCCAACGCTCTAACCATTGCACTCCACGAGTAGCCTGCCTGTTACGCGAATGCAAGCCCAGGTAAATTGCTAGCTAGCATTAAACTTATCTTATAAAAAACAATCAATCATAATCACTAGTTATAACTACTAATCCAGTTTAGCAGGCAATATTAACCAGGTGAAATTGTGTCATTTATCTTGCGTTCATTGCACGCAGAGTCAGGGTATATGCAACAGTTTGGGCAGCCTGGCTCATTGCGAACTAATTTCCCAGAATTTTACGTAATTACGACATACATTGCACAACCTTCAATGTAACAAGAATATTTAGACTTAGGGATGCCACCCGTTAGATAAAATACCGAACGGTTCCGTATTCCACTGAAATAATGAACGTTTTGTTTTCGAAATGATAGTTTCCGGATTCGATCATATTAATGACCAAAGGCTCGTATTTCTGTGTGTTATTATGTTATAATTAAGTCTGATTTGATAGAGCAGTCTGACTGAGCAGCAGCAGGCCCGTAATCATTCATTCAAACAGCACTTTCGTGCGTTTTGCCAGCAGCTCTTCGCAAGCACAGCGCTGTTTATGACTTCAAGCCTATCAGCCTAATGGCTGGTGTAACCGATGTGAAATGGCTAGCTAGTTAGCTGGGTGTGCGCTAATACTGTTTCAAACGTCACTCGCTTTTAGATTTGGAGTAGTTATTCCCCTTGCGCTGCAAGGCTTTTGTGAAGCGATGGGTAACGATGCTTCGAGTGTGGCTGTTGTCGATGTGTCCCTGGTTCGAGCCCAGGTAGGGGCGAGGAGGGGGACGGAAGCTATACTGTTACACTGGCAATACTATTGTACCTATAAGAACATCCAATAGTCAAAGGTATATGAAATACAAATGGTATAGAGAGAAATAGTCCTATAAATACTATATTAAACTACAACCTAAACCTCTTACCTTGGAATATTGAAGTCTCATGTTAAAAGGAACCACCAGCTTTCATATGTTCTGAGCAAGGAACTTAACTTAGCTTTTTTACACGGCACACATTTTTACATGGCACATATTACTTTCTTCTCCAACACTTAGTTTTTGCATTATTTAAACCAAATTGAACGTTTCATTATTTATTTGAGGCTAAATTGATTTTATTGATGTTTTATATTAAGTTAAAATAAGTGTTCATTCAGTATTGTTGTAATTGTCATTATTACAAATTAAAAATAAATGTTTTTAAAAAAAAAAATCAGCCGATTAATTGCTATCGGCTTTTTGGTCCTCCAATAATCGGTATCGGCGTTGAAAAATCATAATCGGTCGACCTCTAATTCCATTCCTCTGGTACACAGGACGAGAAGGCAGTTTGCCTAATACTGCAAAACAAATACATTACAAAACAAAACATTAATCAATGAGCCGGTTCCATGGCACTAAATGATATGGCCTGGTTGTACAATACAACATGTGGATAGACAACACTAGATAGACTGAATGTTTGTTGAATGTGATGGTGATGAGGCCAACAGAAAGAAAGGCAGTGAAACTGGAGAGGAGTGTGGAAAAGGGATGGAAGGGAGGAGGATGAGAGGAGGATGGCCCAGCCCAGTGTGAGACCCAGCTATCCCACGGTTCACATGGTGATGACAGTGTCCTGATGACTGATATGGAGGAGGCAGGGCCCAAATACCACTGCTACAGGGTCTAAACCCTCACAACAACCGATGTGTATCAGGCTTTGACTGATGGGTGGTTCCATATGAACTTTATGTCGTCCACCAGATTTGACACACATTTACATCAAGAACCAAGGTTGGCTTCAAAGGCAAACGTTCAGTAAAGTTAGCCATCCTGAATATTTGGAGAAGCACTGGCATTGTCCATCCATCCGTAATTGATGCAGAAAAATCATAATCTAATCTAAATGTGCATTCTTATTGGTTTGGTAAATGAAAAGTAGACTATGAGCAGGGATGAAGAAGCTAGGTGACGGTCCTCAGAGGGATGAAGGAAAATAAAACACGTATTCATGCAAGAGGGGCCCGCCAGCGTGTTTCAGGACGGCAGTCCGGGGGGAGCGGTGCTCGGGCCACCAGTCACATTCACAACAGGAGGCCATTCAACCAATAGGAACACACAAGAGATAAATACAGTGAGAAGAGCAAACAGAACAGGAGGGTAAAGGTCATTGACTTGCTCCAGAAAACAGAAGTGTCTCTCTGCTGTTCTCGGCTGGCTAGTCATCAACTCAAAGAGAGTGAATTATACTGAATAAAAATATAAACACAACATGCAACAATTCCAAAGATTTTACTGACTTACAGTTCATATAAGGAAATCAGTCAATTGAAATAAATTCATTAGGTCCTAATCTATGGATTTCACATGACTGGGAATACAGATAAGCATCTGTTGGTCACAGATACCTTAAAGTTGGAGCGTGGATCAGAAAACCAGTCCGTATCTGGTGTGACCCCCATTTGGCTCATGCAGCGCGACACATCTCCTTCGCATCAGGCTGTTGATTGTTGATTGTGATTGTGGCCTGTGGAATGTTGTCCCACTCCTCTTCAATGGCTGTGCGAAGTTGGATCATGCTTTCATACACATTGATCCAGAGCATCCCAAACATGCTCAATGGGTGAAATATTTGGTGAGTAGGCCACGGAATAACTGGGATATTTTCAACTTCCAGGAATTGTGTACAGATCCTTGCGACATGTGGCTGTGCATTATCAAGCTGAAACAGGAGGTGATGGCGGCAGATGAATGGCACGACAAAGGGCCTCAGGAACTCGTCACGATACCTCTGTGCTTTCACATTGCCATCAATAAAATGCAATTGTGTTCATTATCCATAGATTATGCCTGCCCATACCATAACCCCACCGCCACCATGGGGCACTCTGTTCTCAACGTTGGCATCAGCAAACCGCTCGCCCACATGACGCCATACACATGGTCTGCGGTTGTGAAGTCGGTTGGACGACATTGGAGGCGACTTATTGTAGAGAAATAAACATGAAATTCTCTGACATTCCTGCAGTCAGCATGCAAATTGCACGTTCCCTCATAATTTGAAACTGCACATTATAGAGTGGCCTTTTATTGTCCCCAGCACAAGGTACACCTGTGTAATGATCAAGCGGTTGAATCAGTTTATTGATATGCCACAGCTGTCAGGTGGATATATTATCTTCGCAAAGGAGAAATGCTCACTAACAGGAATATAAACAAATTTGTGCAAAACATTTTAGAGAAATAAACTTTTTGTGCATATGAACATTTTCGGGATCTTTTATTTCAGCTCATGAAACGTGGGCCCAACACTTTACATGTTGCATTTATATTTTTGTTCAGTGTAGATTAACATTGATGCTGTTGCTAGAACCAGCAGAAGCAGCAAACAGACTAAAATACAGACCCACACTAGCAAACACAACACTACACCAATACACCACACTCTGGAGAGGGAAAATGGCAGAAGAGAACATAGGCCATAGGCTGCTAGAACTGGGGATAAGACTAGGATGGGAAACTCTGGTCTTTAGTGCCTCATGCATTGTTTATAGGTAATTAACTGGTAGTTGTCTGCATGAACTCTTATGACTTCCCAACTGCATTCTCACAAAACATTGAGATACCACAGATCTCTCAAATCACAACCCCAAACAGCAGTGGACAAACAACAAGACAACAACAGCAGACTGGAATTATCCTTCATCTAAAAGGCAGTTGAAGTGTTCTGTTGAGACAGTTAACAGTTAACTGAACAGCTTGGGTCCTGTCTAATGAAAGATCCTGGTCTGGAATATGTGATTACCCAGAGCGAGAGAGAGAGCTGAGAGGAACAGAGACCTCTTAAATACATGCACTGGATAATTAGCAGAACAGTATTGAGAGCAGGAACCTCTCACCTAACCATGAAATACATTCCCTCCCCGGGCAGAGAGAGAGAGAGAGAGGCGGGCGGAGAGAAAGGCAGGGAGAGAGAGAGAGAGAGAGAGGCGGATGGAGAGAAAGGCAGGGAGAGAGAGAGAGAGAGAGAGAGAGAGAGAGAGCAAGAGAGAGAGGCAGATGGAGAGAAAGGCAGGGAGAGAGAGAGAGAGAGAGAGAGAGAGAGAGAGAGAGAGAGAGCGAGCAAGAGAGAGAGAGGCGGATGGAGAGAAAGGCAGGGAGAAAGAGAGAGAGAGAGAGAGAGAGAGAGAGAGAGAGAGAGAGAAAGAAAGAAAGAGAGAGAGAGAAAGAGAGAGAGAGAGAGAAAGAGAGAGAGAGAGAGAGAGAGAGAGAGAGAGAGAGAGAAAGAGAGGCAGAGAGAGAGAGAGAGGCAGGGAGAGAGAGAAAGAGAGAAAGAGAGAGAGAGAGGCAGGGAGAGAGAGAGAGAGAGGCAGGGAGAGAGAGAGAGGCAGACGGAGAGAAAGGTATGGAGAGAGAGCGAGAGAGAGAGAGGCAGGGAGAGAGAGAGAGAGAGGCGGACGGAGAGAAAGGTATGGAGAGAGAGCGAGAGAGGCAGGGAGAGAGAGAGAGAGAGAGACAGAGAGAGACAGAGAGAGACAGAGATAAAGGCAGGGAGAGAGAGAGAGAGAAAGCGGGAGAGAGGCAGGGAGAGAGAGAGAGAGAGGCAGACGGAGAGAAAGGCAGGGAGAGAGAGAGAGAGAGAGAGAGAAAGGCAGGGAGAGAGAGAGAGAGAGAAGACGCTAGAAAATAGCTTCAATGTAGAATTAATCCCCCCCCCCCCCCCCCCCGGCAACAATCGTCAAGCACAAAGGATACATTATGAAAGGACTGCAATTGAACACCATCAAACATTCACCCTGAATTGTTCTTCATAAAGGGTCCTCTGCTCTCACTGAGAAAAATATGGAGATGGATATTGTAAACACTCTGACCCAGCAGAGAAACCCAATCTTACTGTCTACTCTGTCTGTCACACACACTGACTGAAATGTGAAAAAAAATAGTATATTGCTCCCCACTACCCTCAGGGAGCATCCTTTCCCTGTTGCCAACGGAGGAGAGAAACAATACAACAACGAGTGTGGTTACAAGTACACAATATTGTGATTACTGTGGATAGTCAGATTAATGTAATAGTTTGATTAAAACTTTTACATGCAATGCAAGAAGGATTTCCCTAATAATCCTGTTTCTATGGACACATCTGAAATCAGGCTACCTGATGGCACTCTGATAAATGCAGAAAACCACCAATCAAAATAAACTTCTGGGAAGCCTATTTGATTCTGAGTTGTTGTAAACTCACTTCACTCGAGCTAAAGAGGGAAGCTCGCTCGGCTGGTGCTGGCCCGCGCAGATCAAATACACTGCTGGAACGCCAATTAAGTGTTTACACGGAGAGGGGATTGGAGGAGTGTGGAGAGGAGAGGGGCTTGGAGGACTGCGGAGAGGAGAGGGGCTTGGAGGACTGCGGAGAGGAGAGGGGCTTGGAGGACTGCGGAGAGGAGAGGGGCTTGGAGGACTGCGGAGAGGAGAGGGGCTTGGAGGACTGCGGAGAGGAGAGGGGATTGGAGGACTGCGGAGAGGAGAGGGGCTTGGAGGACTGTGGAGAGGGGCTTGGAGGACTGTGGAGAGGGGCTTGGAGGACTGTGGAGAGGGGTTTGGAGGACTGTGGAGAGGGGTTTGGAGGACTGTGGAGAGGGGCTTGGAGGACTGTGGAGAGGGGCTTGGAGGACTGTGGAGAGGGGCTTGGAGGACTGTGGAGAGGGGCTTGGAGGACTGTGGAGAGGGGCTTGGAGGACTGTGGAGAGGGGCTTGGAGGACTGTGGAGAGGGGCTTGGAGGACTGTGGAGAGGGGCTTGGAGGACTGTGGAGAGGGGCTTGGAGGACTGTGGAGAGGGGCTTGGAGGACTGTGGAGAGGGGCTTGGAGGACTGTGGAAAGGGGCTTGGAGGACTGTGGAAAGGGGCTTGGAGGACTGTGGAAAGGGGCTTGGAGGACTGTGGAAAGGGGCTTGGAGGACTGTGGAAAGGGGCTTGGAGGACTGTGGAAAGGGGTTCAGAGTGCTGCTATCCTAAAGCTTTACTGGTGATGACAGTGGCCTGCTGACTGACGGACAGGGGCCAGAGAGCAGAGCAGCACAGTAACACCACTACCAAACAGACCTTTAAAGGGACAGATACTGTACCTCAGACCAGGATAGGATACCTACAGGGGCTGATACTCCCTGAATAACTCCCCATTATTGAGACCTACAGGCCTCAAGGGTTTGGTGCATGCGTGTTATGAAATAGCAGATGAGAGGTACAGGTAAGTATGAAGTCACATTTCCCACTTAGTGTTCTTGTTAATTAAATGGGTTTGCACTGAAAACTCGCAGGTCAAAGCGACATAGCACGCCAGGCAGGGCCAAAGCAGACATTAGGAAGAGCCAGTCTTGGTCCAGATTGTATAGGTTTTATGATGAATCTCTGTGCTTTTAAAGAAAGGATCCAGACTGATGTCTTGAGAATGGAGTGTTATAATAGCCCACCAGTCTGACACTAATCAGAGGGAGCACTGCCCACTTTGTCTGGTTTGCCCACACAGGCCCCTGGCTGTGTGACTGTCTAACTCTGTAACCAAGGTGTAGCAACTTTATCTAATGGCTGTTAGTTAGCATTTCCTTCACAGTTGAAAACCTCCTTCATATATCCAGTCTGTTTCTCAATTCATGCAGCTTGGTTGGACTGCGAGGTAGCTGGTAACAGTATTTTCCACTCGGTGACGAGCTAGTTCCCACCCTTGCCCTCTAGTCTTACCTTGAAGGCATACTTGCGGCTGATGTGGTCATCAGGCTCCACAGGGGCGATGACATAACTGGGCAGCGGGATGCTCCCCAAAACCGTCTCCTCTCTGCTGTCTAGAGGGACACACACACAAGCAGGTGATCATTATCACACAATACACAACAGCCCACCACACACACCTCACCGCTGGCCCACTGCCTTGACTACTTTAATTATTCTACCAGTTTATAAATAGCATGACATAGCTGCTTCATCAATGCACCATTATGTTCCTGCATGGTGATTCGTGACTGTGGGAAATGTAATTGGAGAGACATAAGGATGATTCAAGGAGCCGCTGTGCTGTGGTGGCAGGCAGCAGGACTGGAGGCTTATCTCTAGCTCAGTGTGATGAATGGTGGAGAGGTGAAAGAAAGAGGGAAATAGAGATAGAAAGAGACAGAAGAGGAGAGAGAATAGCCTGTGACAGAACAGAACCTTGTCTAACTGCAGTCATGTCTCTCTGATTGAAAGGTTTAGCTCCACTAAGAGGCAGACGACTTGGAATTAAGAAGACCGGCTCAGATTTCATAACCAAATCAATTCACCCTGCGACTATTTTAATTAGTCTCAATTAAACCCTGACCTGATGTGCCTGTGTGACTCACCTTTGTAATAAAACAAGCAGTAGTCAGACAACACAAACCACTTCCTCTTCCACAGTCTCATTCCAGAGCTGTCCTGGAGGGAGAAACACAACAAGGAATGTAATCCCTCTCAGCAATACAACATCACCTTCTAATGCACATTCTAATTAAAAACCATAGCTGGGGAATATAGGCTAAAGTACCCATTTACAGGGAGAGGGAAAGCTCCTAGAAAATCCATACAGCCAGTAATTGTGTTCCCCCTGAACAGAACAGGGTTCATGTCCTACCATGATAGGAGCTCCAGTAGGTCTAACTAATTCTCTCTAATCGGAATCCTGTTATCAATGATTCATCAGTGTTCTGCAACCATCAATCCATTGTCTGTCTGTCTAAACACTCCTTATGAGTCGATGACGTGTTACCATGTCGGGGTCTTAAATCTCACCCCCTCTGGCCTGCCTCAGGGGTGTTACACCTCCGTGCCAGCCGTGCCAGCGGGCATCAGTCAACAGGAGACAATCACCCTGGGTGTCGTCCTCTTATACCTCACCCCTAAAGAGACATCTCTCTCATACTCCCTCCGTCCTCTAGGCAAATGGAGATCCATAGAAGGGTTTCATAATGAGAAATGATGACTGTCGTTCCCTGTTTACTCAGCCAGAGTCCACCAGGTCACAGTCATTAATACTGTAGTACATTCTCATAGACCTGGACTCTCATCATTACTTAGCCTGAATTATGCATTAAGTGGAAGGCATGACATAATATGACAGAGATGTAATATCGACGTGAGATGTGTGCTCCCGTTAGAGTGGAGGACAGTTTACCATTAGACCCCAACACACTGCCCTTAGCTATAGCTACAGTCATTGAGTTATACTCTTAGCCATAACTATGGAGATTCCTCTGAACCATACAGTAGCTATAGTGATTGAGTTGTACTCTTAGCCATAACTATGGAGATTCCTCTGAACCATACAGCAGCTATAGTGATTGAGTTGTACTCTTAGCCATAACTATGGAGATTCCTCTGAACCATACAGTAGCTATAGTGATTGAGTTGTACTCTTAGCCATAACTATGGAGATTCCTCTGAACCATACAGTAGCTACAGTGACTGAGGTGGGGTGATGTGGAGGGCTCACCTGTTTGTAGAGCCATCCCCTGACAACCACAGGGATATTGGGGTTCCTCTTGATGGCTTGGTCCCTCTTGCCGAAGCTGTGTACCTTGCCACTACTCCTAGAGCCCTGCGGCTGGAAAAACAAACACGTTGGTTATGAACGGGGTTTCCTTTATATACTGGTTTACAAACAACATCTGCTATTAGCTGCCCAGGGAGCTCAGTGGTAAGGAGCTGTGTGAAAGAAATGTGGTATTACAGACACAACCAGTAGGAACCGGAGCTGGTTAAACAGGAGCATGTATCAAGACAATATGACCATTCAGTCCCATGTTTAGAGATCATTAGGTGTTACTATATTACCATTCAGTGCCATGTTTATAGAGATCATTAGGTGTTACTGTATGACCATTCAGTCCCATGTTTAGAGATCATTAGGTGTTACGGTATGACCATTCAGCCCCATGTATATAGAGATCATTAGGTGTTACTGTATGACCAATCAGTCCCATGTTTATAGAGATCATTAGGTGTTACTGTATGACCATTCAGCCCCATGTATATAGAGATCATTAGGTGTTACTGTATGACCAATCAGTCCCATGTTTATAGAGATCATTAGGTGTTACTGTATGACCATTCAGTCCCATGTTTAGAGATCATTAGGTGTTACGGTATGACCATTCAGCCCCATGTATATAGAGATCATTGGGTGTTACTGTATGACCAATCAGTCCCATGTTTATAGAGATCATTAGGTGTTACTGTATGACCATTCAGCCCCATGTATATAGAGATCATTAGGTGTTACTGTATGACCAATCAGTCCCATGTTTATAGAGATCATTAGGTGTTACTGTATGACCATTCAGTCCCATGTTTATAGAGATCATTAGGTGTTACTGTATGACCATTCAGTCCCATGTTTATAGAGATCATTAGGTGTTACTGTATGACCATTCAGTCCCATGTTTATAGAGATCATTAGGTGTTACTATATTACCATTCAGCCCCATGTTTATAGAGATCATTAGGTGTTACTGTATGACCAATCAGTCCCATGTTTATAGAGATCATTAGGTGTTACTGTATGACCATTCAGCCCCATGTATATAGAGATCATTAGGTGTTACTGTATGACCATTTAGTCCCATGTTTATAGAGATCATTAGGTGTTACTGTATGACCATTCAGCCCCATGTATATAGAGATCATTAGGTGTTACTGTATGACCATTCAGTCCCATGTTTATAGAGATCATTAGGTGTTACTGTATGACCATTCAGCCCCATGTTTATAGAGATCATTAGGTGTTACTGTATGACCATTCAGACCCATGTTTATAGAGATCATTAGGTGTACCTGTATGACCATTCAGCCCCATGTATATAGAGATCATTAGGTGTTACTGTATGACCATTCAGTCCCATGTTTATAGAGATCATTAGGTGTTACTGTATGACCATTCAGCCCCATGTATATAGAGATCATTAGGTGTTACTGTATGTTTGATGATTAGATTATGAAAAACATTTTAGTCATTTTAGTTATTAACTTTCTCCTTTGTGTTTCTCTCTTTTTCTCATTTGATTTAGCTTTAACCTTCTAATTTCAGCACCTCATATGACAAGCAAGCTGTCACGTTCGTCGTAATGATGAGACTAAGGCACAGTGTGATAAGAATACATTCTGCTTTAATTAACGAAGAACACTTAAACTAACAAAACAACAAAACGAACATGAAGCTATGATAAACCGAGTGCTGACATGCAACTACACATAGACAATAACCCACAAAACCAAAATGGAAAATGGCAACCTAAATAGGATCCCCAATCAGAGACAACGATAAACAGCTGTCTCTGATTGGGAACCAATTCAGGCCACCATAGACCTACATACAGTGCCTTGCGAAAGTATTCGGCCCCCTTGAACTTTGCGACCTTTTGCCACATTTCAGGCTTCAAACATAAAGATATAAAACTGTATTTTTTTGTGAAGAATCAACAACAAGTGGGACACAATCATGAAGTGGAACGACATTTATTGGATATTTCAAACTTTTTTAACAAATCAAAAACTGAAAAATTGGGCGTGCAAAATTATTCAGCCCCTTTACTTTCAGTGCAGCAAACTCTCTCCAGAAGTTCAGTGAGGATCTCTGAATGATCCAATGTTGACCTAAATGACTAATGATGATAAATACAATCCACCTGTGTGTAATCAAGTCTCCGTATAAATGCACCTGCACTGTGATAGTCTCAGAGGTCCGTTAAAAGCGCATAGAGCATCATGAAGAACAAGGAACACACCAGGCAGGTCCGAGATACTGTTGTGAAGAAGTTTAAAGCCGGATTTGGATACAAAAAGATTTCCCAAGCTTTGAACATCCCAAGGAGCACTGTGCAAGCGATAATATTGAAATGGAAGGAGTATCAGACCACTGCAAATCTACCAAGACCTGGCCGTCCCTCTAAACTTTCAGCTCATACAAGGAGAAGACTGATCAGAGATGCAGCCAAGAGGCCCATGATCACTCTGGATGAACTGCAGAGATCTACAGCTGAGGTGGGAGACTCTGTCCATAGGACAACAATCAGTCGTATATTGCACAAATCTGGCCTTTATGGAAGAGTGGCAAGAAGAAAGCCATTTCTTAAAGATATCCATAAAAAGTGTCGTTTAAAGTTTGCCACAAGCCACCTGGGAGACACACCAAACATGTGGAAGAAGGTGCTCTGGTCAGATGAAACCAAAATTGAACTTTTTGGCAACAATGCAAAACGTTATGTTTGGCGTAAAAGCAACACAGCTGAACACACCATCAAACATGGTGGTGGCAGCATCATGGTTTGGGCCTGCTTTTCTTCAGCAGGGACAGGGAAGATGGTTAAAATTGATGGGAAGATGGATGGAGCCAAATACAGGACCATTCTGGAAGAAAACCTGATGGAGTCTGCAAAAGACCTGAGACTGGGACGGAGATTTGTCTTCCAACAAGACAATGATCCAAAACATAAAGCAAAATCTACAATGGAATGGTTCAAAAATAAACATATCCAGGTGTTAGAATGGCCAAGTCAAAGTCCAGACCTGAATCCAATCGAGAATCTGTGGAAAGAACTGAAAACTGCTGTTCACAAATGCTCTCCATCCAACCTCACTGAGCTCGAGCTGTTTTGCAAGGAGGAAAGGGAAAAAAATTCAGTCTCTCGATGTGCAAAACTGATAGAGACATACCCCAAGCGACTTACAGCTGTAATCGCAGCAAAAGGTGGCGCTACAAAGTATTAACTTAAGGGGGCTGAATAATTTTGCACGCCCAATTTTTCAGTTTTTGATTTGTTAAAAAAGTTTGAAATATCCAATAAATGTCGTTCCACTTCATGATTGTGTCCCACTTGTTGTTGATTCTTCACAAAAAAATACAGTTTTATATCTTTATGTTTGAAGCCTGAAATGTGGCAAAAGGTCGCAAAGTTCAAGGGGGCCGAATACTTTCGCAAGGCACTGTATACCTAGACATAATAACACCCCATAGATATACAAAAACACCTAGACAGGTCAACAACCCCTAGACAATACAAAAACTAAACCAACCACCCTTGTCACACCCTGACCTAACCAAAATTATAAAGAAAACAAAAGATAACTAAGGTCAGGGTGTGACACAAGCACACTTCACCCAAATGGGAATACAGTATTATAAATCATACATTAAGATTTGATGAGGCACAGTAGCATTCTTTCAAGGCCCGCTGGTTTTCTCACTCCTCTGAATCTCACAGATGATTTCAGATGAATGTTCAACTGAGCCAAATCAGATTGCACCCTAGCAACAGTTGAGTTAGGTTTCCATTGCAAGGGATCATTATATGCCATTTCCTCCTCCACCGCTGGCAAAAACATGCACTAATTACTGAAACTACGGTACGGCCAGCCAAACATGCAGGGCATTAGGAAATCTACACAGCGTTTGTCAGGAGAACCATCAAGAGAACAGCCTTATTTAGGTTTAGCAGATATTAGAAATCATTGTGTAGTCACATATTCACTGTACTGTGATTGGAAACTCAACGTTCCCCTTATTGTATACATAGATAGTGAATTTTAAAGCAAATCTATACTCTGCTTACCATTGAGAATGAGCAAGTGGTCATCAATAATGCCCGGTCTGCCGCTCTGCTTGAAATGACTGGCACCTCTGATAGCAGACAACACGTTGACATGAGGTCTGATGAGGTGCTGCTTCTAACACAGGTACAACAATCTTAGGAGAGCTACTTTCACAACCGTAGAGGCACTGTTCTATAGGAATACTTATACGCCTACTGCAGTGCTTAGAGTCCCAGTCAAGTCAGTGCATGTGTTTGGGTGCTGTGTGTAGCTGAAGAGTGTTGTGTTACTATGATTGTGTTGATAGGTTGACTGGGGATTGATTGGTTCCAGACAGCTCATATGATGCTGACACAATGCTGTCTCTCACTCACAGGCCTGAAGCATTACTGAGACAGCCAGGAGGTCATTTTACAGCTAGCCAGGCAGGCAGGCGTGTGCTGCCTCAACACTCCCTAACGTCAACACCCGTCAGTCAGACTGGAGAGGCGATAGTGAGTTGGCAGGTAGCCCTGTCATGCCACCCAGCATGGCCACCCCTCTCAGCCTGGGAGAGCTGGGCCACGGGGGAAGAAGAGAGAGGAGGCTGGCAGGCTTTTTCTGGAAGCTGGAGACAGTCAGGT